>NW_008419820.1:0-301 GCF_000622305.1 Nannospalax galili | reverse complement strand
CAATGATCCATTGTGTCTTCATCATGCTCAATATGCAAACACGGTAATCAATGTTGCCTTACAATGCTCCAATGTGACATCACAAAGCTCCAATATGTCAGCACAATGCTCCAGTGTCACATTACAATGCTTAAATGTGACATCACAATGTTCCAATATGACAACACTGTGGCCTCATGTGCCATAAAATTGCTCCAATGTGCCATCACAATGTAAAAATGTGACATCACAATGTTCTACTGTGCCATCGCAATCCTAAATTTGCCATCATAATGGGCCATTGTGTCATTACAATGATCCA
>NW_008419819.1:0-301 GCF_000622305.1 Nannospalax galili | reverse complement strand
ATGACCTCCAAGACTGGATTCTTCTCATGGTCTTCTCTGGCAACCATAAGCCTCAGATTTTATATGTGGTGCTCTTTTTGGTGACATACCTGCTGGCCCTCAGGAGCAACCTGCTCATCATCCTGTCATCATCCTGGACCATCGTCTACACTCCCCTACACTCACCTCTCTCTTCTGGACCTCTGTTCATCTCCATCACTGTCCCACAGTCCATTTCAAACTCCCTCCTGGACAATGGCTATACCTCTCATTGTCAGTCTGTGTTGCAGGTTTCCTTCTTCATAGCTCTGGCCTCATTGGA
>NW_008419818.1:0-303 GCF_000622305.1 Nannospalax galili | reverse complement strand
TGCGTTTCAGGGGGCGCCAGCTGCTGGCTGGTGCAGAGTTCAGAGGCCCCCCATGTTGGGTGCCAGTTTTGGGCGTTCGGGTTTTGCGGAGCGCCAGCTGCTGGCTGGCACCTGTCTCTCACACGCCGCTGGGCCAGGTCCCATGCGCCACGTTGCTGGGTGTGTGCGTGTCATGCACCGCGTTGCTGAGGGTCTCTGTGACTACTGGATGCTGGCGACTCTACTGGTCACTGCGTTTCCAGGTGGGTTCTGTTCCAAGCCACCGGGCACTCCCTTGAGGTACGCGAACCGTCAGCTGCCGGG
>NW_008419817.1:0-301 GCF_000622305.1 Nannospalax galili | reverse complement strand
ATTTATTATTTTTATTTTATGTGTATGAGTGTGTTGCCTGTATGTGTGTAAGTGCAACCGTGTCATGCAATGTCCACAGAGGTCAGAAGAGGTGTCAGATTCCCCTGGAACTGGAGTTATGGACGGTTATCATCCACCATATTGGTGCAGGGAATTGAACCCGAGTCTTCTACAAGAGCAGCCAGTGATCTTAACTGCTGAGCCATTTCTTCAGCCCATAGTCTCATTTTTCACATGAATAATTAAAAAATATATTTTTATTTTTAGTTGTGTGTGTGTATCTGTGTGTGTGTGTGTGTGT
>NW_008419816.1:0-301 GCF_000622305.1 Nannospalax galili | reverse complement strand
CCAAATCCTGTTGTCAAGCTCTGCGGATCTCTGTTCCATCTTAGATCTGCCTTTTTCTTCATTCTCACCACCTGTCTCTGAGCCCAGCAGTTCCTTCCTGCCCCCTTTCCTTCTGACCCTCTTCTGGCTTCCTTCACACTGGTACCCCCACCCCCAATCTGACATCTAAATGAGTTACTCTGGGAGCACAGCTCTGGCCATATTAAGCCCCTGCTCTAAGGCACCAGTAACTGATTCCTGGAGGACTCTCTCCAGCCACAGCCTCCATGCTGAGCCATCCCATCTTGCTGTCTATACAGAA
>NW_008419815.1:0-301 GCF_000622305.1 Nannospalax galili | reverse complement strand
TTGAATTATATTTCACTTAAATACATTTTCAAACTGTTTTCTTAAGTGACTACATCAGTTTTTACTGCTACCAGCAACTGTCCTGCTGAATTTAGTGTGTTTCTCATTTAACAGAAGCCCCAAACATGCATATTTTTAGCTAATTAAATTTTTTTACAAAAATATTATCTAAAATAAAACATGTAGATAACATGAGACACATTTAAGAACCTGCTACAGGCAAGGCCCTAGTTGCTCTGTACAGACTCTATAAACTGACAGCAATCACATTAAATAACTGTTGGTATCTTCTTTCACAGAC
>NW_008419814.1:0-301 GCF_000622305.1 Nannospalax galili | reverse complement strand
GCCCAGCCCGCTATGCCCCATGCCTTAGAGCTGGGAACACTCTGGTTCCATGCCTGGATTTCTTTCCTCCACCATCTACACGGAAGGTTTACTTCAGCCTTAGCTCGAGTCACCTTCTCTGGAAGGCATCTCTTGACTGCTCCCTGTCCCACTAACCGGCCCAGCCCTGGGAAGTCAAACCTCGGCAGGAGTGTCAACGTGAATGTGGAAGCATCCTATGAGCTCCCCAAGGACACGTTAGATAGCTAACAAAGCCAGTCGACAGATGCTGAACAAATGAGGGAGGGAGGGAGGGAGGGAG
>NW_008419813.1:0-301 GCF_000622305.1 Nannospalax galili | reverse complement strand
TTTTTTTTTTTAATTTCATGTCAGAGTCTTTATTGAACATGATACTTCCTTTCCTCACTGAGGCCCCCACCTCTCCAGGTCCTGTATTCGCAGTGCTACTTACAACAGTGACCCCAGCTTCTGTTCCTGATTTTGTTGATAGTACCAGGAAAGCTGCATCAGCTTCCGAGACTGTTGTGAAATAGTTACAGAAATGACTGTGTGAAGTCCCAGAAGAAAAGCCTCACCCATGTCAATATTCTACAGGGTTGACTGACCAGAGCTACTTCCGTGATTGTGAAGAGTTGGAATGTTGGAGGTC
>NW_008419812.1:0-301 GCF_000622305.1 Nannospalax galili | reverse complement strand
CTTATGGTTTCCTGAATGTCAGAAGCCAACTGTCAGATTCTTCTGCTCTTGTTTCACCAACTTGGAGTGTAAGTGCTTCAGGAAATAAATCAGACCTGTACAAGCATGGAGTATATGTAACTGCCAGGTTCCGAACATCCTGGTCTTATAGTACATAGAGTCTTGCTTTTGTAAAACTCCAATTTTAAGAGCTTAATTATTTACATGAGACTGGTTTCTGATTAAGAACAGAACTCTGTAAGAGGATTGGATTTACCAATATCCCCGCTTACCAGAGAGGAGCCAGGGGTATGTGTGTGTG
>NW_008419811.1:0-301 GCF_000622305.1 Nannospalax galili | reverse complement strand
CTTTCATTCTCTCCACTTAGTCCTGAATACCCTGAATATCCCAGAAACCCCAAAATAGGTTTCCAAATTGACCTTGATGGTCAGTCCTTACTGTTGAAAACATCACACCCTTTGGTCACAGGATATGAAGAAATCAAGTTAGTACTGAACTGGGAGCTTCCTCCCTCTGGAATAGCTTTTAAAGTACCAGAAGATGCTATGTCAGCTGCTGGAGGAGAAAAGTCATTAACAGTCTTATGCTGCTGTGAGTTCTTGGAATGAGAATATTGATCAACTTGACAAGACATGCCCATTGATATAA
>NW_008419810.1:0-301 GCF_000622305.1 Nannospalax galili | reverse complement strand
CTCTCTCTCTCTCTCTCTCTCTCTCTTTCTCTCTCTCTCTCTCTCCCCCCCCTCTGCAGTCCATTTACCAGTTCGAACTCCGGGAAAGCATCTTGGAAACTGCTTTTCAAACCAAGTCTGCTTCGGTCTGTACCTTAAGTCAGAAGGAAGAACGTGAAAGCCTCTTCAGGCTCGAGGCTCGGCGCCTGGAAACGTTCTTTCTCCTGCACATGCTCACTTAACCCTTGTTGGTCGCATGAATAAGTGGCTTAATGAGCTCTCTGGAGTTCAGCCTGCCCCTCCCCTAATCGATAGCTATGCC
>NW_008419809.1:0-301 GCF_000622305.1 Nannospalax galili | reverse complement strand
AAAAAAAACCCGGTAAGAGAGGGCGATGCGGCCACAAAGGTCCCCACGTCCCTGGGAACTACTTTCAGACTTAGAGAAAAAGCAAAATGATACAGTTTCTCTATATTCTTCATTGTTGGCATCTTGAATAAACACAATCTATGTTGAGACTGGAGAGATGGCTCAGCAGTTACGAGCACTGGTTGCTCTTACAGAAGACCCAGGTTCAGTTCCCAGCACCCAGATGGTGGCCAACAACCATCCCTAACTTCAGTTCCAGGGGATCTGATGCCCTCTTTTGACCTCCATGGGCATTGCACAA
>NW_008419808.1:0-301 GCF_000622305.1 Nannospalax galili | reverse complement strand
GCCCACAGTCCGCTTTCTTCCTGGCTGTCAGCTGGGGGCTGTTGCTAGTGGTTCTCAGCTCCTGAGAGACACTTGCTGTTCCTAGGTAGGTGGTCTCTCCTCCATAGGGCATGTCACACTCTGAAGAACAGCAGGAGGAAGCTCTCCACTAGGAGGAGAGCTAGGGTTCTGTTAGTATTTCAAAGTCTACTACCTTCAGATTCGTCATATCTAGCTGTGGCCCAAATTCTCTCTGGGTCTCCTGCACATGAGACAAACCATATATTTTATGTGAGTTTATTAACTTACAAAGGAATGAGTA
>NW_008419807.1:0-301 GCF_000622305.1 Nannospalax galili | reverse complement strand
TTTTGTTCTAGAAAAGGCAAGTGGAACAGCCTGGGTAGAGCTGCTACCATAGACGCACTTTTCCTTGCCTGGTATTTTACAGACAATGGAGGAGCAGCACAGAGCAGGATGTGGTGCAGCCACATCCAGGCAGACTTCATTTTCCAGTGGTGATCACACCAACATCTCCTACTCACTTGTTTTCTACAATGGGGCCTTGACACCTTCCTATGGCGATATGGGGTGTAAGCTCACCTCATGAGTCTAGGTGGACACATGACTTGCTATTGACCAATGGAATGGGCTGAAAGTGAACCCACAT
>NW_008419806.1:0-301 GCF_000622305.1 Nannospalax galili | reverse complement strand
TTAGGGTTAGGGTAAGGGTTAGGGTTACTTGTAGGGTTAGACTCAGGTTTGGGTTCAGCTTTGGGTTAGAGCTATGTTTAGAGTTAGGGTTTGCATAAGGGTTAGGTTAAGTGTAGGTTTTGGGTTAGGTTAGGGCTAGGGTTAGGTTTAGTGTTAGGTTTCCGAATAGTGTTGGGGTAAAGGCTCTGGTTAGGGTTAGGATTAAAGGTTTGGTTAGTGCTACGGTTACGTGTATGGTTAGGCTTAAGTGTAGGATTAAGGTGAATATTCAGACTAGGGTTATATTTAGTGTTATGGTTAG
>NW_008419805.1:0-301 GCF_000622305.1 Nannospalax galili | reverse complement strand
TATGCCAAGGAGTGGTATAACTGGGTCATATGGTAGGCTTATTTTTAGTTTTTTTAGAGTTTCCATACTGCTTTCTATAAGGGTTGCATGGGTTTGCAATCCCACAAGCAGTGAATGAGTGTTTTCTCCACATCCTTTCTAGCATTTGATATGATTTGTCCTCTTGATCTGGCTGGGCTAAGATGAAATCTAAAGATGGTTTTAATTTGCATTTCCCTAATTATTAAGGATGCTGGACACTTTTTAAGATGTTTCTTGGTGATCTTTATTTCTTCTTTTGAGAACTCTCTGTTTAGATCTT
>NW_008419804.1:0-294 GCF_000622305.1 Nannospalax galili | reverse complement strand
TCTGCCTCCTGAGTGCTGGGATTAAAGGCATGCACCACCACGCCCGGCTAGTTTTAATTTTTTAAAAGAGTTATTTTATTTTTAATTAAGTATAAGGAGGGGTTGTGCATACACCAACCCCTTGGAGCTGGAAGTACAGGTGGTTTTGAGTCACCTGGTGTGAGTGTTGTGAATCAAGCTTCTGTCCTCTGCAAGAGCAATACCTGCTCTTAACCACTGAGCCATTTTTTCAGCCCCTTGTTTTAATTTCTAAATTTTGTGTGTGTGTGTGTGTGTGTGTGTGTGTGTGTGTGT
>NW_008419803.1:0-301 GCF_000622305.1 Nannospalax galili | reverse complement strand
AGGACTTGGAGCCCTTGGAACTAGAGTTACAGATAGTTGTTAGCCATCATGTGGTTGCTGGGAACCTCTGAAGTCATCGCTCTAGCCCCTTATTATTTTTATTTTTATGTGTATGAGTATATTGCTTGCATGTGTGTAAATGTACCCGTGTCATGTAATGCCCATAGAGGTCAGAAGAGGGTGTTGGATTCCCCTGAACTGGAGTTATAGACAATTGTTAGTGCCATATGGGTGCTGGGAATTGAACCTGGGCCCTCTGCAAGAGAAGTCAGTGCTCTTAACTGCTGAGCCATCTCTCCAG
>NW_008419802.1:0-301 GCF_000622305.1 Nannospalax galili | reverse complement strand
ATGGTGAACCTTTCCTGCTTAGAGTCCCCCTCCCAGTGCAAGTCTTCTGGATCAGGCCAAAGACATGTAGCTCTCTGCAAGGCGACCAGCTTTTCTCAGTTCTTCAGAAAAGTGTCATCTCTCTCTCATTTACTTCATACCCCTTTCCAAACATGCTTTCTTCAATGCACTGGGCTTCCTTCTCCCCACGATGAAGGCCACCTGTTTGACCTCCATGCAGGCTCTAAATCTGCATGACTTCATGGTTCTTTTTCCTCCTCCCCTCAAGGCAGATGTGAGATTTCCAGTTTGCAGGCCCAGA
>NW_008419801.1:0-301 GCF_000622305.1 Nannospalax galili | reverse complement strand
AAAACAAAACAAAACAAAACAAAACAGGAAAGGTAAACTGTAAATCTCAGCAGCTTCCCAGAGGAGGGAAACAGAAGAGAAGGAACAATAAGGCTGTGCAGCGTTTAAGGCTGTGCAGAGTTTAAGGCTGCACAGTGTTTAAGCAGGCGTGAAGGTCAATCACATGGCAGACAAGTGACCACATGGCAGGCAAAGCAGCTTTAGAGAAAGAGTTAAGAAGACCAAAATGTTGGGGAAGCCGGAGGAAACCACACTTGGAAAAGAGACCAAAGGAAAGGAACTCAGAAAGGTAGGCAGACTT
>NW_008419800.1:0-301 GCF_000622305.1 Nannospalax galili | reverse complement strand
TTACTTGATCTGCTATGTATAATTTGTCAGCAGGTTGTAGGAGTAATGTGGTTCCCACTGCTTTTCAACACTAGCTAGACATTCTTTGTCTCTTGCATTGTCTCACCCCTCCATCATGGTTTTCCAACTTAAGGTACCCCGATTTTTCCCCCTTCTCCCTTACTAATACCCTTCTATGATCCTACCTCTCTGGTGCTCGTTCTTTCCCTTCATCCCCTAGGTTCCTTTTTTACCATTCTGTACCCCATCTCTTAAACTAACCCAATTTTTATCCATATCTCCCTTGTTAAGGCCTGTTTCC
>NW_008419799.1:0-301 GCF_000622305.1 Nannospalax galili | reverse complement strand
TCAAAAAGATCATTCACCAGGGCTGTAGAGATGGCTCAGTGGTTAAGAGCACTGGCAGCTCTTCCAGAGAACACAGGTTCAGTTCCCAACACCCATATGAGTTAACAACCATCCATAACTCCAGTTCCTAGGCATCCAATGCCCTTTTCTAGCCTCTTCAG
The DNA here is from genome assembly GCF_000622305.1 of Nannospalax galili. NCBI lineage: Eukaryota > Metazoa > Chordata > Mammalia > Rodentia > Spalacidae > Nannospalax > Nannospalax galili. The sequence goes on along the minus strand of NW_008419799.1, from coordinate 140 downwards.
ACATTTCACTAGTGAGTGCACTTACATACATTCAGAAAAAACACTTGTACACATAATATAAAAATAAATAAACTTTTAAAGATCATGATCTTTAAAAATCATGATCAAGTTGGCTTCATTCCGGAGATTTAGGAATGGCT
>NW_008419798.1:0-301 GCF_000622305.1 Nannospalax galili | reverse complement strand
AGAACTTGTGTTTTTTGAAAGCACTTCATGTCACATGCTATAAAGGGAATACAGTTAGAGTCTAAGTATGTCTCATGAAGCAAAACAGTATAACTCTTAGTCCGAGCTACAGAGAAAATAGTCATCTTACTTTAGTATAATTTTAGTATTCCTAAGTAAAAAAGCATATTCCATTTAAGATTTCAGTGCTTTTCATGGTTATTTCTACAAAAAAGTAAAGGACTTGAGAGATGGCACAGAAGTTAATAACATTTACCATTTTGGGGCTGGAGAGTTGGCTTAGCAGTTAAGAGCACTGACT
>NW_008419797.1:0-297 GCF_000622305.1 Nannospalax galili | reverse complement strand
GTGTGTGTGTGTGTGTGTGTGTGTGTGTGTGTGTCTTTTTGTGTCATTCTGGGTTGTTCCCCATTTTATCTTTTGAGAGCAAGGGCTGTCACAGAATCTCGCACTGGTCAATTTATAATGGAAATGGTATTTAAGAACTTTGGAGAAGGAAAAGCTCCTAGACAGGAGATAAGATGGGAGAAATAAACTGGAGTCTTCTCCCTTGCCCTCTGAGGTTGCCCAGGATATAAGTCTTTTGTTCTCCAAAGCATTCACATTCCTGTAACCTTTGCAGCCATATGTTACCTTGGTTAATTA
>NW_008419796.1:0-300 GCF_000622305.1 Nannospalax galili | reverse complement strand
TGCACATGGTCGTGTCACCTGCCCTCTTTGACGGGCACATGGTCGTGTCACGTGCTCTCTCTGCCATAAAGATAGTCGTGTCACCTGACCCTCTGTCGTGCAGATGGTCGATTCACCTGACCCTCTGACTTGCAGATGGTCGTGTCACTTGCCCCCTCTGACGTTCTCATGTTAGTGTCACATGCTCTCTCTGACATGCACATGGCCGTGTCACTTGTCCTCTCTGACGTGCACATGGTCATGTCACCTGCCCCGTCTGACATGCAGATGGTCATGTAACCTGCCCTCTCTGACGTGCAC
>NW_008419795.1:0-301 GCF_000622305.1 Nannospalax galili | reverse complement strand
AGAGATATTAGTGTATATTAATATTATACTATGTACAGATATGTGTATATCACTAAGATTCAAAGAAGAGGTTATAAAATCGACAGGGCATGGTCGGACGATGGAGAAATTACAGACAAAATCCCAACATGCATGGCAGGTGGGCAAAAAGCCTCCAACTTACCTGCATATGAGTATACCCTTCTTCATGTGTGTGAGAGCGTGCTTTGTCGTGCAGCGTATGAGGAGTCAGAAGAGGCAGTCAGATCCCTGGAACTGGAGTTACAGATGGTTGTCAGCCACCATGGAGGGGCTGGGAATC
>NW_008419794.1:0-301 GCF_000622305.1 Nannospalax galili | reverse complement strand
CCCCAAAAAAAATTTGATAGAGAACGAAATTCAGTACTAAAGGTTTCTGGAAGGCTTTAAAAACAGGAGAACAGTTTACAAAAGTCATTCAAAGGATAAAAATTGTCCCAGGGGTGGTTAAGAATCCCCAAAGATTAAATAATGTGCATTTCTCTTCTGAGAAAGGCTATACTAGGGGTGAAGGCAGTTTTTCCAACCAAAACCTCCCCCAGCAGCCAGGTATGGTCAATAGAGAGATGACAGATATGGATACTGTCAGGAGGCAGACCCAGGGCCTGCCTGACTCAGGGAACCAACAGGT
>NW_008419793.1:0-301 GCF_000622305.1 Nannospalax galili | reverse complement strand
AAATCAATCATAGACAAGGTCTAACACAGCAGGGAAAGGTTTTATCCATTATTATTAACAGAGGTACCATAGCATGGCTAAGAGGCAGTAATTTGGTTAGCTCTTTACTATCTTTAGTTATCCCTTTGGAGTCATTCTGTATTCTGGGGATTTTTCATGGAGTCTCTTTGTATCTTTCTTATCCTTGATATATTCATAGGTGCTGGCTCAAGTGGCCTGACCCTGCACCAGGCTAAGGAGGCAGAGAGTCTCTCTTGTCCCTGCTGTACCTGTTGGTTCCCTGAGTCAGACAGGCCCTGGG
>NW_008419792.1:0-301 GCF_000622305.1 Nannospalax galili | reverse complement strand
GACAGGTCTGGGCTCTGAGCCCTGCTGGCTGGCTGACCCGGGACAGGTCATTCAGTTCCTGGAGCTTTATTCTGCCTTTCTGGGAAATAGGCCAAGCCCTGTCTCCCAAATGAGGTGAGGGCAAAATGGGCAGAAGGTAAAATGACCAACACATGCCTGGAGTTACCCTCCATTGTTCAGAACAGTAGCTTTCAGGATGGGCCTTGCCCTGAGTGACTCCATTTAATAACAGCAGTTGGGTCTATTTGAAGTGCAAACACTGAGGCAGACCGATTCTACATCTTGTGTTGGTAAATAACCA
>NW_008419791.1:0-301 GCF_000622305.1 Nannospalax galili | reverse complement strand
CATTCTGGATTTAATTGGCTATGCCCTTTACCCCAGCCTTCAGGTCTCTTCCTCTTAGCAAACCTAATCCCAGGACCAAGAGGTCATTATCTGGGTCTTTAATGTTCACATTGATGCTATAGGATTCCAAAGGAGAGTTCCAAGTCAATTAAAGATTAGAAACCAAATAGCTATAGGTTTCAAATAGACTATATTCTCATGGCCAACAATAAGCAAAAATGCAAATTAATCAACAAAGATTTAGCAGTTATACCAATACCTTTAAGTTATACCAAGAATGACTTTAAGGAGTATCTAGCCA
>NW_008419790.1:0-301 GCF_000622305.1 Nannospalax galili | reverse complement strand
TCTGTGGGGGTTTCAGCCCATCTCTAACATTAAGTACCTTCTATGCATTTTCAGTTTCTTAAATCATATAGACAAATTACAGTTGGAAAAAACTCCATTTACAGTGGGAAAATGTTAATAAACTCTGAGCAATTAAAAAATAAAAAATAGGGGCTGGAGAGATGGCTCAGCAGTTAAGAGTACTGACTGCTCTAGAGGACCAGAGTTTGGTTCCCAACACCAAAGTGGGGCTGGAGGTGTCACAACTGCTTGTAACTGAAGCTCCAGAAGATCCAATACCCTGTTCTGGCCTCTGCAAGCA
>NW_008419789.1:0-301 GCF_000622305.1 Nannospalax galili | reverse complement strand
TCTGTGGAATTTGGGTTTTTGAAGTATGCCATTATGATTCTCTAGATGTTTATGAAATCCATGATACTGTACCTTTTTCGTTTCTAATCTAACTGTTGATTTGTGCATTTTCTCTCATTTTGGCTCACTTGGTTAAGGGTTTATCAGTCTTACTCAGTGTTTAAAACAACCAGCATTTCTTTTCATAAGTTTTTGTTTTATGGGTGGACATTTTATTTCCATTTGTTTCTATGCTGCTCTTCAGTTATACCATCTGAATACAATTTGGGGATTTGCCTTCTGTGCTGAATAGCTGTAGTTG
>NW_008419788.1:0-301 GCF_000622305.1 Nannospalax galili | reverse complement strand
CACACTTAATTCAGTGGTGGAGTCAACAGCTAATGCCCTTCAAACCCAAAAGCTTATCAATAGTCATGTCCATACTTCCATACTGAATTTACAACAACAAATTGATCTCCTAGGAGAAGATATCACTAATCTCCATATTATTGTAAGACAAAATTGTGACCCCCGATTCACTTCCTTTTGCTTAACCCCTTTCACGTTGAGATGACAGGAACCCAGTGCATACATTAGAGGACCTTGGTCTCAACAATTTCTTAATTATACCATTAGCCTTTCCTCCCAGATTATCACCTTAAATGAAACA
>NW_008419787.1:0-301 GCF_000622305.1 Nannospalax galili | reverse complement strand
TCTTCTTCTTCTTCTCCTCCTCCTCCTCTTCTTTTTTTTTTGTTTAAGCTTTTACGATTTTATTAGAACTTTAAAGAAAAAGCAATCCCCATGGCAGGCGATCTGGTAATCTTGGCAGCTGCCTTGAGGAGGAGATCAGACACATGGCTAACTGGCAGCCCCATGGCTAGGAGAAAAGTAATGAAATACAGTGTGGGGTCGCTCCCTCTCCTCGTGGGTCGTTGGCCACCGGTCAGGATGGCCAGTGAGTACTGACGGAAGAAAGCCCTTCGGGGAGGCAGGTTCAATGATGCAAACAGCT
>NW_008419786.1:0-301 GCF_000622305.1 Nannospalax galili | reverse complement strand
TGGCAAACTTTCATAAGCACCTTGGAAATTGGTGTGGAGAATGCTTTAAAAAATCTAAAAATAAATCTACAGTATGATCATTATATCCTCCTTGACATACCCCAAAAGGACTTAATATATACTACAGAAATAATTACTAAGCAATGTTTGTTGCTGCTCTTTTCACAATAACTAGGACATGGAAACAACCTAAATTTCTGTCAACTAATAAATGGATAATACAAATGTGATATAATTATACTACAGAATTCGACTCAGTGCTAAAGAAAAATGAAATCATTAAATTTGCAGGTAAATGGAT
>NW_008419785.1:0-301 GCF_000622305.1 Nannospalax galili | reverse complement strand
TGGGCAGTGGAGCAGTGGCCATTAGAATTGGGGGTGAGGGTGGGGGGCATTGCCTGACTGTATATCTACAATGCGGTTGTCAGAGAAGGCTTTGTCATTGGTAGTTAATACAACCTCCATATTGTGGAGGATATCTCTCCCCCACAGGTTATAGGGAAGCCCTACAGCTAGGACTGGTTTAATACCTGTGAAGTATTTTGTACACCCCCAACACTTTGTATAGGGGGTCCAGGCTTATGGTGCCAATGATACAAGGCTTCTTCCTGTCTGATTACAGTAATATCAGCCCCTGTATCAATTA
>NW_008419784.1:0-301 GCF_000622305.1 Nannospalax galili | reverse complement strand
AGCATTAAAAATGTAGGAAACAGCATATTTTAAAATGAACTGGAGATCTTTTTTAAAGGGAACGCATGTTTTTATGAATTTTGATGTTTGTGAATCATTTGAGTTGGACATTTTTGTTTGAATTTTTGTGATTTTTGTCTAATATAATTTGATCATGGTGTTTAGCTCTCCTTCCCCTTCCCCTCCCTATTTGCACCTTTCTTTACTGCCTTCAGCTCAATTTAATGCGCTCTGTTACATCTATCTATTTATCTGTATCTATCATGTAGAAATACAGTTCAGTCTACAGAGTCTGATTTAT
>NW_008419783.1:0-301 GCF_000622305.1 Nannospalax galili | reverse complement strand
AGATCTGCTGCCAGGACCTGCAGGAACAAGGGCACAAGTACAATTCTACTTTTACAGGATTTAAAGCAGGCTGTAACTCCTACATCTCCATGACGCTTGTGCTGAGGTCTCTGTTTGGCACCTTCATGGCTCAGATTACTCAGTTCCTAAGAGTTCCTAAGCGTGGAACATTCCAGGAGCTGAGTGATCTGGACGCAGGGCCGCCGTGCAGAGAATGGTAAAAGTAGGTAGCTGGCAAGCCTTCTTGCTTAGTGAGGAACATCCCATCATCACACTCCAGATCCATGGAATGACTTTTTCA
>NW_008419782.1:0-301 GCF_000622305.1 Nannospalax galili | reverse complement strand
TCAGTTCCCAGCACCCACATGGCAGCTCACAACATCTGTAACTTCAGTTCCAGGGGAGCAACACCCTCTTCTGACCTCTGCAAGCACCTGCACACATGGTGCACTTACATAAAATACACATAAAATAAAAATAAAAAATAAAAGCTAGGGGTAGATAAGATAATTCAAAACAGTAGAGTGAGAACTGGCTAGTGCAAGTTGTCCTCAGATCTGGAAAGTACGTGCCCGCATAAATAAATATAACACTGGCCATGGTGGCACACACCTTTGATCCCAGCACCTATAAGTTCCAGGCCAGCCT
>NW_008419781.1:0-301 GCF_000622305.1 Nannospalax galili | reverse complement strand
GCTGGGATTTGAACCCAGGTCTTCTGCAAGAACAGTCATTGTTCTTAACCGGGCCATCTTTCCAGTCCCAATAAAATATTTTTTAAAAAAGCCATTTCTAGCCCACTGCGTCCTGATCTGCACCCAAACTAGCTCCATTCTCCAGCTTAGTTTGTTAGACTCTCCACAGGCTGTCCCCACTCCTGCCTTGCCCTTGGCCTTCCTTCTGATCTGCCTGCCACAGACCTTCCTACCACCCTGACAAGTATACTATACACCACACCACTCATTAAAGAAGCTTCTTTTTTTTTTTTTTTTTTTT
>NW_008419780.1:0-301 GCF_000622305.1 Nannospalax galili | reverse complement strand
TGTGTCATCACAGTGTGCTAATATGTCATCAAATGCTCCAATATGACATCAAAATTCTCCCATGTGTCCTCACAATGCTCTGACGTGACATCACAGTGCCCAGTGTGCCATCAAAGTGACCTAAAGTGTCTCAGAGTCCTCAGTGTGCCAGTACACTGCTTCAATGTGCAACCAGGATTCTTCAGTGTGCCATTGAAATGCTTCACTCTGCCATCACAATGTTGAATGTGTCATCACAGTGCTCATTGTGCCATAACAATGCACCAATGTATCATCACTATGCTCCAATGTGACACCACAA
>NW_008419779.1:0-301 GCF_000622305.1 Nannospalax galili | reverse complement strand
TTTGCCTTAATTACAGGAGGCCTTGAGGTCTAAGGGAGATGCTAGCTTACCTAGGCTGGGGAAAACCAGGGGATGGGGCTCCATTTGTGTGGCTGTGGGGAAGCCCTCATCCATGCCGAGTAAGGACTTTCGAGTGCTGCTGCTTTTGGGTCACCCACACTCCTGTCAATAATCCCCCATCCGTGCTCTGCAAGTAAACCCACCCAGGGTGAACTGTGATGAAATCATACTTTGATTTGTCACTCAGCCTTAGGAGGAGAGGGTAGACATTGCTCACATCTCCCCCCAGGGAAGGAATTTT
>NW_008419778.1:0-300 GCF_000622305.1 Nannospalax galili | reverse complement strand
GCTTGTGAGTATGTTGTATGCATATGTGTGCAGGCGTGTGAGCCTGTGCATGCATATGTATGAGCTGGAGATTGATATCATGTGTTTTCCTCATTTGTTTTCCACATTATTTTTTAAGACATAATCTCTCCCTGAAACTGAACCTCACCAATTAGCTAGGCTGGCTAGCCAGTGAGCCCTCAGGATCCTCCTGTCCCTGCCTCCCAGCACTGGGATTATAGGTATGAGCCACCACACCACATTTTTTTCTTAAATATTATTTTTATTTTATGTGTATGAGTGTATTGCCTGCATGTATGT
>NW_008419777.1:0-301 GCF_000622305.1 Nannospalax galili | reverse complement strand
CCAGCACCAGCACCCATATAATAAAGCCAGATATGGTGGTGTGGAATGTGCTGTGGTTGCAAACCTGGCACTGGGGATGTGGAGACAGGTAAATTGTGAGGTGGGGGGTAGGGAGAGAGAGAGATCTGCACTTAAGTTTAAAAAATTTAATATCTGGTTAAGAAAAACACATTTTTTTGTAAATCCAACACCAGATCAACAGAAAATGGGGGCTAAAAACTAGAAAAGAGAAGCCTAGGGTTGTCCCCTCATTGAGCATCAGAGTCAGCGTCAAACTGCCTTTTCCTTGAAGGAAATGGGG
>NW_008419776.1:0-301 GCF_000622305.1 Nannospalax galili | reverse complement strand
AGAGGCTTATTAATACCTGTAACATTCTAAACAGTTAAAATCAAGTAGCCTTTGTATTTTTCAGGGTTTAGACACCCTGACCTGATTCTGTTCTTGCTTACCTGAGAGGGATATTTCATGTTAAATGAACTGCTTCTTTAGATCTCATTTTTTCTTAACATCAAGGAATGATGCTCCTTTCTACACATGTGTGGTATATTCCCAAGTACAGAAAACACACAGGTAATGCTTAAGGGAAAAGTGATCTTACTGTAAGTTACTGATATTAATCTTTGACAAAATAGCCACTCAAACAAAACAA
>NW_008419775.1:0-301 GCF_000622305.1 Nannospalax galili | reverse complement strand
AGCTTGGGTTTGCACAGGTCTTGTTCATTCTTTTAGAAATTGTGAATGTTCGTATATTCAACAACCCTGTGATTTCCAGACAAAGCAACTGCATTGTATTTGTCCACCTCCTCTGGCTCTTGCAATAATTCTACCTCACTTCAACAGCAATTTCTGACTTAGACTGAGAACGTGCAAGTAGGTGTACCATTTAGGGCTGAGCACCCCACATTTTCTTACACTCTGCACAATGACAAGATGTAGGTGTCTCTGTTAATGGTCATCAGTTGCAAGGGAATTTAGAAAACTGTGGGTCTCTCCC
>NW_008419774.1:0-301 GCF_000622305.1 Nannospalax galili | reverse complement strand
TACTTAACTACATGCAGGCAATACACAAATACACATAAAATAAAATTTAAAAATTAAAGGATGATGGAGGAGGATTGGGGAGATGGCTTAGCCAGGAAAGCGCTTGCTGCATAAGCGTGAAGACTTGAGTTTGGATTCTCAGAACCCACGTGGAAAAACTGGATGTGGTGGTGCATGCCTACTACCCCAGCACTGGGGGAGAACTGAAGTTTGCTGGCTGTTCAGTCCACCTGAATCAGTGAACTCCAGGGTGCGCGAGAGACTGTATTAGTCACTTTTCTGTTGCTGTGCTAGAAACACT
>NW_008419773.1:0-300 GCF_000622305.1 Nannospalax galili | reverse complement strand
AGATGACCTGAATTTGGTTCCCAGCATCCACACCTGCAGACTCACAACCTTAACTCTGGCTCTAGGAATCACCTCTGGCCTCTAAGGGCACTTGCACTCATGTGTACATACCCACACAAGATACACCCACATACGCATAATCAAAAGTAAAATCTTAAAAAGAAGAAGAATCAAGGAGATGGCTCAGTGGGTAAAAGCATTTACTACATAAGCCTGATGACCTGAGTTTGGGTTACCAGAACCCATATAAAAACTGGATAGATGGCTCAGTGGTTAAGAGCACTGACTGCTCTTGCAGAG
>NW_008419772.1:0-301 GCF_000622305.1 Nannospalax galili | reverse complement strand
GGTCTTTGGTCTGTGTGCGGGCCATGAGTTGAGCTCCCCACTAGCTGATTATCATTTGAAAAAGTAGGTTCTATCTCCATTATCAGCTTCTGATTGGTTTTCTGCATTTACGAGTTAGGGAATGACTCCTGTGTATGGGACCTAGGAGCCGCTGCTTTCAGCCTCTGAGTGGGACCAGGCTTGGGGACCATTCAGGACAGTGGGTGTTTTCAGTCCTAACCTTAGCGCCCCAGTGTTGCTGGCAGTGATTCTGCATTCTGGATTGTTTTATACCAGGCGTTCTTCAAGAGTCACCCAGCGC
>NW_008419771.1:0-301 GCF_000622305.1 Nannospalax galili | reverse complement strand
CATCAATCGATGGTCCAACACCAGCTTCAAAACAAAATAACCACATCAATGGTTGGTACAGCATACGACAATGGTGTAGGAGTGACACTTTTATCTTGGGGGCAATCAACATCTACGCAATTGGACTAAAAACTCACTCAATGGGAGGAAACTCAAGTGTGGGCCTGTAAACATAACCAAATACACATGGCTGGAGAGGTCATACATAGATCTTAGAGAAAACCCAAGACCATCACATCCATACACTAATATAATTTCTTGCTGTGTGCAAAAGATGTATCCTTATATTTACAAACATTCC
>NW_008419770.1:0-301 GCF_000622305.1 Nannospalax galili | reverse complement strand
GTGCGGTAACCAAAGCTGTGATAAGCTCAGGAGTGCAGCTCCTGTTGTATCTGGAAGATGCTGATTCTCAGGGGTCCTCCTAGACCTTGGCTCATGCAATCTTTCCACCATGGAGGGGGCCATGTATGGGGGAGTTGTGGAGAAGAGGAGGTGGGAGATATGATCAAAATACATTGTATTTGTGTATGGGATTCTCAACAAATAAAATACATAAGTAAATAAACAGGACCTAAATGACAAGATCCATGAATATTTTGTAGAAGTCATGATCATTTAAATACAATTCAGGGGTTTGGAGAGG
>NW_008419769.1:0-300 GCF_000622305.1 Nannospalax galili | reverse complement strand
TTTAATCCCAGCACTTGGGAGGCAGAGGCAGGTGGATCTCTGTGAGTTCATTGCCAGCCTGGTCTACATGGTGAGTTCTGGGACAGCTGGGGCTGCAGGGACACCCTGTCTCAAAAAGACCAAAAAAATAAATAAATAAATAAATAATAATTTTTTTTTTTTTAAACAAATCTCTTTAAGCATGCTTGCTTTGCGAGCATTAGGACCTGAATTCTGATCCCTAGCACTCATAAAAAGCTAGGAGTGGCTGGGCCTGGTGGTGCACCCCTTTAATCCCAGCACTCAGGAGGCAGAGGCAGG
>NW_008419768.1:0-301 GCF_000622305.1 Nannospalax galili | reverse complement strand
CATTGCACAACACGGGTGCACTTACACACATGCAGGCAGTACATTCATACATATAAAATAAAAATAATAAATAAAATATTAAAAAAAAACCTGCTGGTGTGCATGAGAAGCAACAGCTGAATGTCAAATAAAGTTCTAAAACCCCCCAAAAGAGAGAAAAGAACAGAAAACAGGGGAGTTGTGAAGTTATGACTGGGTGCTTTTTTAGGATATCCTCTTTGTAGATGTCTACTGTGTGACCCGAGCTACATTTGCAGCTTAGTTCCACTTAAAGACTATCTCACACCATCCTCGTTAGTCC
>NW_008419767.1:0-301 GCF_000622305.1 Nannospalax galili | reverse complement strand
TATGTGTTGTGGGGCTCAATGCTGAAATTTCTAGTTTTAAAACTATAAACATGGGTGCAGGCTCATGGACTGTATTTTTCCCAGGTAGGAAATGAGAGAGGCAGGTACCACTGAAAAATAGGTTAGTAGCAGTCAAGGAGAGAAGTCAGAAAGACCACTTTCAAGGAAGTATTCTGTCTTCTGATCCTGGGGTTTCACCACAATGTCAGGAAAGCATGTCATAAGACATGAAATGTGCTCACCTGTTTAATTATTTTTAATGCATATAGTATTATTATTATAAGTGTGTGTGTGTGTGTGT
>NW_008419766.1:0-301 GCF_000622305.1 Nannospalax galili | reverse complement strand
TCTAAGCACTCAGTGACTTTTCCAGCCCAAAGTTCCAAACATTTCCACAATACTCTTAAAAACACCAAGGTCAGGTCTAACACAGCAACCCCACAATCTCTGGTACCAATTTTTTCTCTGTTGCACATTTCTCAAAACTGTATATTTATGCAATTGATATTAAGTCATGCATTATTTTTCATTAGTCTATGTGCTTAATCAAACAAATATCACTCTGTTTTAGGAATCTACCACTTTGGAGCTTAATGTAAAACTCAATAATAGAATGTCTCTTGATTTTCTCATTACATTAGATGGCCTT
>NW_008419765.1:0-301 GCF_000622305.1 Nannospalax galili | reverse complement strand
GTTCAAGGCCAGGCTGAGGACTTTAGGGAGAACCTATGTCAAAAAAAGAGAGAAAATGTAAAACAGCATAGGGATACATTATAGTGGTAGAGCATGCATGAGGCCCTACCTTCAGTGCCAAGTATCACAAAAATAGAAAGAAGAAAGGGAAAGAAAAAAAGAAAGAAGCAAAGCCAACCGACAACTTACCTGTGCTTATTTCTAGAATATTAGCTGTACTTCATTGGTCTGTATTTCAATTGTTACACTGGGACCTATTTTTTTATTATACCTAGGAAATATGATTTGAAATTGAGTGTTC
>NW_008419764.1:0-301 GCF_000622305.1 Nannospalax galili | reverse complement strand
TTCTCTTCACTTCCTTGGTTGCTTCTTTTGATGTACAAAAGCTTTTTAGTTAAATGAGGTCCCATTTGTTGATTCTTCAACTTGTTTCCTGAGCAATTGATGTCTGGTTTAAAGAATACTTTCCTATACCCATATGTTGTAGGTTACTGCCAAAGTTTTCTTCTAACAGTTTCAGAATTCCAGGCTTCATATTGAGGTCTTAGCTCCATTTGGAATTGACTTATGTGCAAGGTGACAGATACGGGGTTAGTTTCATTCTTCTACAGGTGGAGATCTGTAGAAGTGCCAGCACCATTTGCTG
>NW_008419763.1:0-301 GCF_000622305.1 Nannospalax galili | reverse complement strand
TATTGCAATTTGTTGAGTTAACAAATTGAGAAATCTGTTTCTCTTTATGGAGGATAAAGCTCTAATTCAACTTCCCCAGTTCCACTCACTCAGTAGGGCTAGGTGATAATTTAGGGATAATTCAACAGTATTCTTAAAATTATGTAATTACTGTTTGATATTGAGATTAGAGATCATGGCGGTTTGGGGTTAGTTTTCCATCTTCGTATTTTTTCCTACAATTAGCCTAGGCCTCATTTTCTCATGTGTTTGACGTTCAATGCTGTAATTCTCCATTTTTTTCTATCTGCCATACTTCTAG
>NW_008419762.1:0-301 GCF_000622305.1 Nannospalax galili | reverse complement strand
GCAGGTAAGAGGATGGAACTAGAAATTGTTATACTAAATGAAGTAACATAGGCTCAAAAAAAGAGCAAAATATGTTTTCTATCATCTGTGGATTTTAGTTCTAAATCCCTAAATGTGAGTATATATGCCGATGTAACTCCAAGAGTCAGGGACATGGAAAGGAATCATGGAGTTAAAGGCAAAGAAGAAGCTCAGGAACAGAGTAGGAAATAAGTGTTATTAGAGAGAAATAGGGAAAATAAGGGGGATATAAGAGGAGAGACAAATAATGCCTACATGGGGCTGGGGAGATGCCTCAGCA
>NW_008419761.1:0-301 GCF_000622305.1 Nannospalax galili | reverse complement strand
CATGTGACAGTAAATGAACCTATTACTGGGTTTGATTGTTTATCTACACCGTGAAACTGTGCCCCTGTCTCTATCTCCAGTATTCTGCAGCCCTCCAGGTGTGTAGAAAGAAGTAAGTGCTTTTGTATATACATGTATCTATCCATATTAAATATTGTAACTCTAGTTCTGCCTTGCACATCATAAAAGTTTTGGTTTAGTGCCCTCATTTCATAAATGAGAACATTGAAAACCAAAGGAATTTAAAATGTGAAGTAGGGCTGGAGAGCTGGCTCAGCAGCTAAGGCACTAACTGCTCTTG
>NW_008419760.1:0-301 GCF_000622305.1 Nannospalax galili | reverse complement strand
AGGTGACTTTTAGAACTGTGGGCAGCAGAGACTGGGCAGTAGCATCAGACAGGTCCTCACCTGCCTGGGGCTGTGTGCTGACATTCACTCTGCTATAAAGCACATGGGAACCAAAGGCCCAGTCATCACCTGATGATGGATGTAATGTGGACCTGACTCCTAGCAGGCAGAGGTCAGAGGGGACAGTCCCTGCTGAGGACAGACCTCCAGCAGGGCAGTGGTTTCTCTTCCTGGTCCATGTTTCCTCACGCTCCCTGGCTCTGCTGTCATAGTTCTGGAAACTTCCCTGGTATCAGGACTA
>NW_008419759.1:0-301 GCF_000622305.1 Nannospalax galili | reverse complement strand
ACTCTCCACCCCTCTGGACCTGGGAACCCTTCTTAGGAATCATTTTTCAGGTGTTCCTGGAGGAGAAGAGGGGCTTGAAGAGAAAAAGCAGCACCTGAGAGTTGACTGCAGCAGCTACACTCTATTGAGGGACCGCAGAGAATTTAGTATGGGCAGTGTGGTGAGTGCAGTGGTAGCCCACAGGGGAAAGGAGTTCCTTCCCTGTCATCTCTTGGGACCGACTCTGCAGACAAGGGACCCTTTACGAGGTTCCCAGTCAGGAGAGGGCAAGGGGTCTTTCTGAATGAAATGAGACTTTGGA
>NW_008419758.1:0-301 GCF_000622305.1 Nannospalax galili | reverse complement strand
GGTCTCTGTATTAATCACTATCTACTTCAAAAAGAAGGTTCTGTGGTGATGTTTGAGAGATCCACTAACGTATCAGTGTAAAGATAGGAACTCAGGGGACAGTTTATTTAGCAGAACAACAGGAGTAGGTTCTTCCCTGGAGCCTTGACCTGGTCAGCTATAGCACTAGTTCTGGAGATGGCCTTAAATCGAATCAGAAAGTGGGGTTGGCTACTCCTGTGACATTCATGCCACTATTGCACCAGTGAGCATATCTTGCCAAGCCAGTGAGTACTGTAGCTCACAGGGTTCAAAACTGGGT
>NW_008419757.1:0-301 GCF_000622305.1 Nannospalax galili | reverse complement strand
TTGTCAGAACTGTGTTTATGTTGTTCTTTTGATTATGTGTGCATGTTTGTTAGCCTACAAATAAATTTCTCCTTCCAATACCAAACAATGAATTAACCGTTTTGTTCTGTTAAAATTTCAGACTACTGTGCAGCCAGCAGCTGAGAAATGTACTTAATGAATACCATCAAATAGTCCAGCAGGTAAGGCTGCTGTGCTGAGCATGAGGCTAGGAACAACTAAATCTGCTCTTTAAAGAGCTATTTTGCAAACAAACTGACTTAAAAGTTGCTGCATTTTGTAGGTTCAAGTATTATAAAGT
>NW_008419756.1:0-301 GCF_000622305.1 Nannospalax galili | reverse complement strand
TCCATAAGTCTGATTTTGGCTGTGATGCCAGCACTGGTATTCTTACTTGAGTTAATTAACATACCAGCAGGAACTGGTGTAATGTCAATAGACTTGCAAATGTAATGCCTGGTGTGGTGGTGCAGGCCTTTAATCCCAGCACCTGGGAGGCAGAGGCAAATGGATCTCTGGAAGCTCAAGGGCAGCTGGATCTATGTAGCAAGCTCCAGGCCAGCTGAGGGCTACAGGAAGACCCTGTCTCAACCCCCCTAAATAGTATTGCAAATGCTGTATCACCTTACATGTTAATAAAGACCACTAG
>NW_008419755.1:0-301 GCF_000622305.1 Nannospalax galili | reverse complement strand
TAAATAAATGGCATAGTTGCATCCAGAAAACAATATGCCTATGTTTAAAAGGATAGATGTTTCATGGTCTTAACTTTTCTGGAACCCAGTCTTTCCTTTATTTGAAGAAAATGAAGATTTTTTTTCAGTAGCTATGAGTAATCAATATAATTCATCTCAATATTGTACATAGTATATCTGGTAGAGCACTGTGCTGACATCATTCAGATAGTTTGTCCCTTTAGCCATCAAACCTTTTGTCTACAGGTGATAGATCTGCATCTGAGGCCACAGAGATGAAGTATCAAAACAAAAGTAGACT
>NW_008419754.1:0-301 GCF_000622305.1 Nannospalax galili | reverse complement strand
ATGGGGCTCAGAGACTAACAGATAATGACAATACTGAACCATGAGATGAAAAGTCATGCTGCAAGAAATCTTATCTCATGGATAACAAGAATTATCAGAATCTCTTTTTAGTGAAATAGACTATGGCAAACCCATTTTCAGGTCTTTATACTTCTTTACTAAGGTCCTCTCACCTGGGCCATTTCTTCATCCACTTAAACTTACCTTGTTGGCTACCGTCTCCCCTCTCTTCACATTCCAGGGCTCTTCACTTTGCTCCAGGCAGGAGACCAGAACAGGCTTATGTACAGCAAGACCTGTG
>NW_008419753.1:0-301 GCF_000622305.1 Nannospalax galili | reverse complement strand
ACAGCTGGAGCTACAGGGAGACCCTGTCTCAAAAAGACCAAAAAAGAAAGTTGATTTATATTGTAGGGTGACATACAACTTATGAAAAATGTCATTTAAAATAAGTAAGTGCCCCACCCAGCTGAGGAACCACTGAGCTGAAGGCAGAATGTTTCTTTCGGAACATGGGCTCTGGTAGGTCAACCATGCTCCAAGGGGTGTGGCCCGACAACCTATGGGCAGCACTAATTGGTTTCAGTCGGTAACTAAAGAACATGAAATTGGGGGATGTAGGATGGATCTGAAAGGAATTAGGGATAAG
>NW_008419752.1:0-301 GCF_000622305.1 Nannospalax galili | reverse complement strand
AGGAACGTCCTTTCTAGCCTCATCAGTATCCACTGCGTGGATGGATGCTGTTTTATTTATACATCATCTGTCAATGGACATGCGTGTATGCAATGGGTTCAGTGAAAAAACTACGGCTCAGGTGTGGCTCACTAGCACAGCGCTGCCCCAGTTGCACAAGGCCCTGAGTTCCATCCCAGCACTGCAAAACAAAACAGAAACAGAAAACCCTTAACCAAACAGCAATGCGTTCTCTCCCTCCCCTCCCCTCTCCTCCTCTGTTCCATTCCCTCCCCTTCCATTCCCTCCCCTCCCTTCTCCT
>NW_008419751.1:0-301 GCF_000622305.1 Nannospalax galili | reverse complement strand
TTGAATATGTAGGTTGCTTTTGGTAGTATATACTTTGATATTATTAGGTCTTCATGGACATTCTTTTCACCTTTCAGGTATTATTCAAATTAAATAGAAAAGCATTAGGACACAAGGGGGTAAAGGGACATGAAGAAAGCAGTTGTGCTTGCTGTGGCCTACTCTGACCCCACAGTTGTTCCATGCCTCACTGTGGCTGCCCTGGTACCAGTATTTCCTGTTGGCTGCTCTCCCTGGGGACAGCTTCAGGCAGGACTGTTAAGGAGAGAGGCAGGCAGAGGGCAGAGGCTTGCTCCATCCC
>NW_008419750.1:0-301 GCF_000622305.1 Nannospalax galili | reverse complement strand
TGCTAGTATTTTCTCCCAGTCTGTGGCTTGAATTTTACTGCTGCTCTTATATGCATATATTTTAAAGACAAAATACAATATGAATCCAAACTGACATTTCCAATGAAAATGAAGTTTTATGGGATTTTCTTTAACTTATTTGATTTTATGTTTATCTTTAACTTACATTGAAAATATTGGTTCATAAGGATGTTAACAATTATATATTTTTACAATAAGTATGTATCTATATAATTTCTGCTAATGACAATGACATTACTTATTATTAGCGATTTGAGTTTTAAAAAATACTTTGACAATT
>NW_008419749.1:0-301 GCF_000622305.1 Nannospalax galili | reverse complement strand
AAAGTTCAGGCATGCTGCTGATGAACAGCCTATAAATGCCCTGAGTATCTGTGGTTTGGAGCTCAGGTTTTGAGGATGGCCCCATAAGTCTGTACCTGCAGGAATAAGATCTTCTGGTTCTCTCAGGACCTTGGCTCTGGCATATGATTTCCCATAGCATATTGTCAGTTGTGAAACTCAACTGAGTCTAGAAGGAACCAAAGAGATCTGGAAGACACTCCCTGGCCATTTTCCCAGGATATAAGACTATGCATATGGTGATCCATGCCATCAGATCTTGCTCCAATCAGTGGACCTGAGA
>NW_008419748.1:0-301 GCF_000622305.1 Nannospalax galili | reverse complement strand
CACATTAAGCACTGTGATGGCATATTGAGCATTGTAATATCTCAGTGAGCAATGTGACATCACATTGGAGGTTTTTCATGGCATGTTGGTGCATTGCTATCACACAATGAGCACTGTGGTGACACATGATACATTGTAATAGCACATTGGAGCATTGAAATGACATAATGGGGCATTGTGATGTCAAACTGAGTATTGTGGCGACACATTGACACATTGTTATGGCACACTGAGGAGTGTGATGGCAGAGTGAAGCATTGTGAAGACATATTGTAGAATTGTGATGTCACAGTTGGGCATT
>NW_008419747.1:0-301 GCF_000622305.1 Nannospalax galili | reverse complement strand
GTGTCCTGGGGATGGGGTGGGGATTAGAAGGGGTAAGAGGGTTAGAGGGCAGCCAGTGATATTTGCCACAGCAGGTGTGTGGAGGTCAGAGAAGGGAGTCCATTCTTTCCTTCTATTACATGGGTCTGGGGATCAAACTCAGGCTGTCCGACTTGGTGGCAGGCATCTTTAGCTGCTGAGTCATCTTGCTCACCCCTTAATGGGATTTAGAATTACAGAAACAGTCTCTGAAGGTGTTTGCAGAATAGTTTAACCTAGGGAAGACCCTGTGTGCTGTCCTTCAACTGTGGTCCTGAACTGA
>NW_008419746.1:0-301 GCF_000622305.1 Nannospalax galili | reverse complement strand
CAGAGGGGAGAGACATAGCAATTAAACACAGCAGTGCTGAGCATATAGTTCAGAACAGAGCACGCACTTGTTGAGTCAATTTTCTGTTACAATATAAGACAAGTGGGGTGGAAAGATGGCTTGGTGCTTTAGAGCTGGAATAGACCTAGGTTTGGGTCCAAGCAATATATGGTATCTAACATCCTTTCAAAACTCCAGTTCCAGGAGATGCAACGATCTTTGCTGGCCTCCTTCGACATTACATGACATGGGTGCACTTACATGCACACCAGAAAAACACATTTAAGCATAAAACAAAATA
>NW_008419745.1:0-301 GCF_000622305.1 Nannospalax galili | reverse complement strand
CAAGAAAAGGAAAGAAGGCCAGAGTGGACAGCAGGCAGGACCACTCCAGAAGGCCCAGAAGGCACAGAGTCAGGTTCCAGACATTCTGAAGTCCTCGAATCTAATGGAATTCTCTGCTAAACTGTAAACTTGAATTAGACTAATGACCGCCTTTTCACCTCTAACTTTTCCGTTTTAAAATGGCAAAGCCAGTTCTATGCCTGTTCACTGATGAAAACAAGCATTATGGTTAAATGAATGTCCAGGTTAAAATAGTGAGTTTGGGAACGCTGCAGAAGGTAAACAAGGGCTCTGCGACAAA
>NW_008419744.1:0-301 GCF_000622305.1 Nannospalax galili | reverse complement strand
GAGGACCCAATGCTTCCTAGAAACGTCATCCAACATTTGAGAATTGACTTTCCCATAGTCTCCCATTCATGGTCCTGAGCTTGTCATGGCATCAGTCTCGTAAACAGACTAACCAACTTGTTTATCAAAGTTTGGGAGAAAAAAACCAAACCAAAACAAAAAACCCCTGTAGTTTCACAGATGGTTTCTGTGGTTGGAATAAATTCTAAATAATATTATTAATGTGGTTGGAATAAATACTAAATGGCACTGAAAGGAATCTGATGTAGGATCCCGGGCCAGTAAAATCCAGTTCTGATAT
>NW_008419743.1:0-301 GCF_000622305.1 Nannospalax galili | reverse complement strand
ACTGCTTCCTGATCCCTTGAATCCAGATGAACCCAGTTCCTTCTCACAGTCCCCAGGAGCCCTTTGGGCTTGGTCACTCACTCACCTCCCTCTGCTTCTCTGGGCCTGCACAACCCGCCAGCCTCTCTTCTGGGTAACTCCATTGCACCCTCGGTGCCTTGAATCCCCCAGGCTCATTCACCCTCCCATCTCCCTGGCCCATCTCTCCTCCTAGCCTAGGTGATGTCCCATTCCTTGTCTTGGCCCTGCAGACACCACAGGAACCACCACTGCTTCCTGATCCTTTGCATCCAGACCAACC
>NW_008419742.1:0-301 GCF_000622305.1 Nannospalax galili | reverse complement strand
AGCAATATGTGCACTTAATAGCAAATACTTAAGACTACCTCTATGCAAAAAATTCCCAAGATAAATAATTGAGACCAAAAGTCTCAGATTTGTCTTTATTCAACAAATTCTCTACATACATTTTCAAATTATTATTTGAATAAAGAGTCAATAAAACAAAAATACAGTGATTGTTGGCTGTCATCTAGATAAAACGTGTTTTATGTATTGGTGTCCTAATTTGCTTTCTGTTGCTGTGATAAACCCCATAACTAAAAAGCAATTTGGGGAGGAAAAGGCTTGTTTTAGCTTACAGGTTACA
>NW_008419741.1:0-301 GCF_000622305.1 Nannospalax galili | reverse complement strand
ACAATATGACATCACAATTTTCCATTGTGATACCACAATGCTCCAATGTGCGAACAATGTTGCCGCATGGGCCTTATATTGCTCCAGTGTGACATCACAGTATTACAATATGAATTCAAAATGTTCCATTGTGACAAAATAATCCTCCAATGTGACATCACATTGATCCTATGTGCCAACACTATCGTCCCATGTGACATTATATTGTTCCAATGTGCCATCGCAATGTTTTACTATGACTTCAAAATGCTCCATAGTGACATCACAATGCTCCATGGTGCCTTCACAATGTTGCAATATG
>NW_008419740.1:0-301 GCF_000622305.1 Nannospalax galili | reverse complement strand
CCCAGAACACAGATATTTATCACTAAACAATGCAGCTATGAATCTAGAGTACGAGTGCCCAAATAGCATGCATCTTTTTTTCCCTTCAATATTTTATTCAGAGTTGACTAATATTTGATTGAAATAAGGAATAAGAAATGTTGAAGTTTAAGGAAACTGACAATTTCGTGCACTGGAGCTTGTATATTTGTTTTCTTTTCCCTTAGGTACTATAAACAGAGTGCAGATTTTTTACAGACGAACCATTATGGGACACTTGAATTGAGCACTAAAAGAATCATTAACATTTTCTACCATGCTG
>NW_008419739.1:0-301 GCF_000622305.1 Nannospalax galili | reverse complement strand
AATACTGGCATGTAGTAAGGTTATTCAATGCATGGTGGGGATGGGCAAACCTGCCCATCTCTAGTGTTCTCTGACTATTTAGATGCCCTTTGCTCCCCACTGTAACCACTCTGGGTTTCCTGAGATGCTCCTCTGAGTCCTTTGCTACTGGGAGCTGCACGCTCCTTACAGGCTGACCATGGAGGGTGCCAATTGCCTGGCTAATGGAAAGGTGTCTTGATAGCTGCATTGAATTTCCACTCATCTGGCATTTCTGCTACTTCTCTGTTTTTCTGTGTCCAGTTTTAGTTACACCATTTTT
>NW_008419738.1:0-301 GCF_000622305.1 Nannospalax galili | reverse complement strand
CCTCACCTCCCTCTGCTTCCCTGGGCCTGCATGACCTGCAGGCCTCTCTCCTGGGTAAGTTGATTACGCCCTCTGCACATTGACTCCCCTAGCCTCAGTCACCCTCCCATCTCTCCAGACCATCTCTCCTCCTAGCTTGGGTCCTGTCACATTCCTTCCAGACCAACCCAGTTCCCCCTCACAGTCCTCAGGAGCCCTCTGGGCCTGGTCCCACCCTCACTTCCCTCTGAGCCCCTGAGCTGCACAACCCGCCAGCCTCTTTCCTGGATGCCAGGGCTGAACTCTCAGCCCGGGGCCACCA
>NW_008419737.1:0-301 GCF_000622305.1 Nannospalax galili | reverse complement strand
CCACATGCTCAGAGTCACACATCCCCCTTCTACTGCTGCCTACAAGGGAATCAGAGACAGCCTGCATCCCTGAAACCTCTCCTTCCTCTGAGACATATAGGAAAGGAGCCCCCCTCCACCTAGTGGTGCTGAACTCTCTGCTGAGCCCCTGCCATGCTGCCATCTGCCTGTCTGTCTATGACATTAATATAAAGTCTCCTAATAAACCTCTCACCCAAAAGGACAGTCTGCCTCAGTGTCGCCTTGGAGCCCCAAAGATGAGACCTTTCTAAAGGGTTTCAGGGAAGGTCTTGACTAATGA
>NW_008419736.1:0-301 GCF_000622305.1 Nannospalax galili | reverse complement strand
CATTCTGATGTCACAT
Source organism: Nannospalax galili (assembly GCF_000622305.1). Taxonomy (NCBI): domain Eukaryota; kingdom Metazoa; phylum Chordata; class Mammalia; order Rodentia; family Spalacidae; genus Nannospalax; species Nannospalax galili. The sequence goes on along the minus strand of NW_008419736.1, from coordinate 285 downwards.
GAAACACTGTAAGAGCAAATTAGAGCATTGTGATGACCCATTGTGGCATTGTGATGGCACATTGAGCATGGTCATGACACAATGGAGCATTGTGATGACACATTGGTGCATTGTGATGTCCCACAGAGAATTGTGACATCACAGTGTAGCATTGAGATGACACAATGGAGCATTTTGTTGGCACATTGAGCATTGTAATACATTTTGGGGCATTGTGATGACACGTTGGAGCACTGTGATGTCACATGAAACATTATCATAGCACATTTGAGCATTGTGCTGTCA
>NW_008419735.1:0-300 GCF_000622305.1 Nannospalax galili | reverse complement strand
GGCCCAGATAAACCAATTTATTTTTACTGTTAAGGTCATTTGAGGATCTGTACCTCAGAGGTCACATGGGCTTGGGAGGAGTCCCTGGCTCCTTTCTTTTGCCAGTTCCGACTATGTGAAGATAAGTCAAAGTCCTGCTCAAACATGGCTGGCTTCTCCTCGAAGCATAGAGGGAATGTTTCCTCTGAATTGGCCCTCCTCTTTGTAGACTGGACACTGGTTCATGTCCATTTTGCGGGGTCTCCTCAACCTCCTTGATCAAGAGGACAGGTGACCCACCATGATTACAGGACATTTTGA
>NW_008419734.1:0-301 GCF_000622305.1 Nannospalax galili | reverse complement strand
TGTGCCAACACTATGGCCATATGTGCCATCACAATCCTCCAATGTGACATCACAATGCTTCAATGTGACATCACAAAGCCACAATGTGTGGACACTATGGCCCCATATGCTATTTCATTGCCCCAATGTGCCATTATAATGTTGTGAAATGCCTCCGCAATATTCCAATGTGCAATCACAATGCTCACTGTGCAATCCAAATGTTCCATTGTGTCATTACAATGATCCATGTTGTCATCCCCATGCTCAGTATGCAAACAGTGCTCAGTGTCACCTCACAATCACCCAGTGTGACATCATA
>NW_008419733.1:0-301 GCF_000622305.1 Nannospalax galili | reverse complement strand
GGGAGATGGAAGGGCAAATGAGGCTGGGGGAGTCAAGGCGCGGAGGGCTCCCCATTTTTTTTTTTTTTTTAAGTTTAGAAATTCTCTTCGTGGAAGTGGACAAGTCCTCAAGCCTTACCTGTGTGGAGATTCCCTAGCCAAGGGACCTCCTCTAACTACAGCCAGGGCTTTGAGCTGCCTATCTCCTTTTGAGGTAGTCCCCGTGACATCTGAGTTCCCAGGATGCCATGGGGAGCCTTTGAAATGAGGAAGCTATGCCTCCACACACTTGCTACTTGTAAGCTGCAGGATTAGCACTAAG
>NW_008419732.1:0-300 GCF_000622305.1 Nannospalax galili | reverse complement strand
GGACAGCTGGGGCTACAGGGAGACCCTGTCCCAAAAAGACAAAAAAAAATTGGATTTACATTGTAATAGTACACAGTATAAAGATCAGCAGTAAAATCAGTATGTGTCCTCACCTCCAGGTACGGAGCAGCACAGTCAGCTTTGCTTGCTTTTCATTTTCAAAAGTATTTATCTTTTTTTCTTTTTCTTTTCTTTTTTTTTCTCGGAGCTGAGGATGGATCCCAGGGTCTTGCCCTTGCTAGGCAAGCGCTCTACCACTGAACTAAATCCCCAACCCCGTATTTATTACTTTATTTATTT
>NW_008419731.1:0-301 GCF_000622305.1 Nannospalax galili | reverse complement strand
GGGATAAGAAATGGAAAGCTAAGGGTTTATTAGTGATGTGTTTGTGTGTCATGTTCCCCAGGGGTCAATTGTGCTGGATAGCTTTATTTGTCAACTTGACACACCTGGGTAGAGGGAGCATCAGGTGGGGAATTACCTCCATTGGACTGGCCTGTGGATAATTTTCCTGATTGTTGAGTAATGCAGGAGGACTGGGACACCTGTGGGCAGGTGGTCCTGTGTTGTATAAGAAAGCAGGCTGGGAACAGGCCAGGGGAAGTAAGCAAGTAAGCAGCATTCCTCCACGGCCTGTGCTTCAGCT
>NW_008419730.1:0-301 GCF_000622305.1 Nannospalax galili | reverse complement strand
GGGGGGACAGGGAAAGAGAGAGACTCACACATTGTTTTTTGGGTCAAGGACCAGGATGGGTCATGAGGAATTAAAGCATATTATTCCAAGGTCACAAGAGAAGCCCAAAGCCTAGTAAGCGTATTTTAAGTTTAGTGTTAGTGTTAAGTGATTTCAAAATAAAAGATTAACTTTTTTTGGTAGTAAGGTTAGGTGAAAGTCATTTGTCCAGAGCATGTTCATGTTGTAAAAGTGATTACAACTTTATAAATGTCTCATAGAGGAGAATGACCTTGCTTAAATAAGTCAGGTTCCTTGGATG
>NW_008419729.1:0-301 GCF_000622305.1 Nannospalax galili | reverse complement strand
TATGGAATTCCCTGAAGGACATAGATCAAACATTTTCTGTTTTCCTATCAGGTATAAAAATACTTTTTTTACATTGATGATATAGCTGCTTTATATCGTAAACGAAGCTTCCCTATGTGTAGTGTGAATCACCAAGGTACTGAGTACTTGCTAATTTCCTGATTTTCATGAATTCTAGAGAATATGCAGGCTGTTCTAAATTTAGGACTGATCATTTGAACAGACTTACATCAGTTATAGTAACAACATCTTACCTGGCTAGACTTCTGGATTTAGTAAAAACTCAAGTTAACTGGACTTT
>NW_008419728.1:0-301 GCF_000622305.1 Nannospalax galili | reverse complement strand
CCCAGGACGGGTATTGTCACATGGTCTCGACTTTGAAACCCTCCCTGTTATGTGTGACCTAGGACTCCTGCTCTGTCCAACCCTGTCTTCCTTCGGGTTCCTGTTAGAAAGACGTTTTCTCTTGCCAAAATAAAGAGGATTTGTTTAGTTTTTATCTATAACATGGCTTTTTAAAAAACATCTTCATAGTGCTCAGCCACAGGATGAACCAAGAACAGTTCCATGCCTCAGTGTGTCCATCTATTAAATGGCATTTGGGGTCTGGAGGGAAGAGCCTGCATAACCTGATCTTTATGCTGAC
>NW_008419727.1:0-301 GCF_000622305.1 Nannospalax galili | reverse complement strand
TGTACAAATTTTAGAGCAATATGAATCCGAAACAAAAACTGCGGCAGGAAAACAGGCGGAGAAGAAAAAAACCAACGGAAAACACACTGCAAAGCTGAAACAGAAGTACCCTCACAGAAGAGGGGACGGAAGGTGATGCAATGCTCAGGAATAGACTTCGCTGCCGCCCTAACGCTGCTAGCTAAGGCTCTGCTCCTTTGAATAGACGCCCTCGGTACTCGTGGCGCTGGTGCAACCTGGCAGATCGTGATATTGCTACCCCAGGAAGGCCACTGTGGGCTGGATTAGAGCTGCCCAAAAC
>NW_008419726.1:0-301 GCF_000622305.1 Nannospalax galili | reverse complement strand
GTTCTTTAAATACTGACTGAATTTTAGAGGTATTTGCAAGAGTTTGTGTGTATCTGTGTGTGCAGGTGCATGTACATGTAGAGGCCAGAGGTCAGCGAAGGTGATGGTCTTCAGGAACTGTCCCGTTGGGATTTTTATTTTATTTTTTATTATTTGTAACTTATTTACTTTTATTTTATGTGTATGTATTGTCCACATGTATGTAAGTGTATAACCTGTGTGCAATGCCCTCAGAGGCCAGGAGAAGGCCTTGGATAACTTGGAACTGGATTTATGGACAGTGGTTAGCTGCCATGTGGGT
>NW_008419725.1:0-301 GCF_000622305.1 Nannospalax galili | reverse complement strand
AGCAGTCAGTGCTCTTAACTTCTGAGCCATCTCTCCAGCCCCAATAAAATACTTTTTTTAAAAAAGAATAGTAGCAACCGCATGGATTTGCTTTGAGAAATCTTGAGAATGCACACAGAGCAAAAGATCTCATTCCCACATGACAGGACCCCATAGTTAAGGTGAGGTTGTACACACCTGTGATTGCAGTACTCAGGAGATGGGAGGGGGCTGAGGCAGGGCAATTGTCATGAGTTTGAGTTCAGCCCGAACTATTGAGTTCTAAGCCAGTGGTCAGCCTTTGCTATAGAGTGAGACCCTG
>NW_008419724.1:0-301 GCF_000622305.1 Nannospalax galili | reverse complement strand
ACTGTGACTACTTCTCTGTTAAGTTGTGTTTGTTGAGTTACTCCAAGAGTTCTGGAGCTAATGTTGAAAGTGAGACTGTAAGATCACTTTTTGATATTCTAAACGTTGTACCTTGGTCTTGTTGTTTGGGAATAGTTAAATGGGGGTGATGTCCTTGTCCTTGTGGTAAAGTTCTATACAAAGGGTATGAGGGGTTGTCATTTTTCTTTTGGTTACACTGAAGTTTCTAGTATTTTTTCCTACTGACTTTAGAATTATGTACTTGGTATCATTTTAGGGACAGTGTCTTTATTTTTTTTTT
>NW_008419723.1:0-301 GCF_000622305.1 Nannospalax galili | reverse complement strand
CATTATTCTTCAATGAAGAGCATTTTGAATTTTAACATTTAGTATCAATTTATTTTTTGAGTAATTTTTATGTGCCCTCATAAATATTTCTTATCTAGAGGTAGAAAAAATTATGTTCTTCTGAAATTTAGAGTGGTAGACTTTATAATTAGCTCCATAACTTGTCAGGTGTGAAGGAATCTATGTTCATTTTGTTCTATTTCGCTATGGAAATGAAAAATTATTTCATTTCCTTAGATTCCATAAGTATATTTAAGGAATCCAAGAATGAAAACTCATTTAATTATGTCTCTGACGTGGT
>NW_008419722.1:0-301 GCF_000622305.1 Nannospalax galili | reverse complement strand
TATTCAGCATGAAATTAATGTACTTGATAGATTAGTCTCCTCCCTGAGCCACTGGAAATGATTGGTTTCTAATAATCAGAATTCTCCCTTTCCTTAACTGTAGTAGAAATTTGCCAAACAATACATCACACTAAAATGCATTCCTACAGGCAGGGCATGGTGGTGCATGCCTTTATTCCCAGCACTCAGGATGCAGAGGCAGGTGGCCTTCCATGAGATCAAGGCCTGGCTGTTTTACATAGCTAGTTCCAGGCCAGTTGGGCTTCAGGGAGACCCTGTCTCAAAAAGACCGCCCCCCCCC
>NW_008419721.1:0-301 GCF_000622305.1 Nannospalax galili | reverse complement strand
CTAGATTAGCCATCATTCCCAGGAACAAGCTCGCAGAGATGTCCACACGAGGCACGGTCCTTTGGCTTCTCTAGGGTTGAGATCTTGAGTTTCTTCCACCAGAAGAGTTCACTGGAGTGCCGGACACTCCTAAAAGGATCCATCCATTCTTCCCTCTCTCAGCTCATGGTGCATTTAGGAATAAAGAGAGGGAAGAATGGATGGTTGGGGAGAGATTCTTTTAGGAGTTTTTTCTGTGAAGGGAAGAAGGGGAGGAGGTAACTTGAGAGGGAGGTATGATCAAAGACTGTGTGTGTGTGTG
>NW_008419720.1:0-301 GCF_000622305.1 Nannospalax galili | reverse complement strand
TAAGCAGAGTTTAACAGGCCATTCTAGTAAGTGCCTGGAAGAAAGTAGTGCAGAGATTGATGTAGTTCCATAGGGAATTAAAGACTTAAGGAGCACTTGGGATACTTTGTCAAAGAGCCCTACTGTAGTATGCCCACACCCCAAAAGTTTACCTGAGACTAAATTAATAAGCAATGGACTAATTTCCTCGCAGAAGAAATGTCATTCATATTTAGGATTCCCTTTTTCACAATTGATCTACATCTCTGTTTTGGGAATAAATACCATGCTTTTTAAAAATTATTATAGCTCTCTCTCTCTC
>NW_008419719.1:0-301 GCF_000622305.1 Nannospalax galili | reverse complement strand
CACCACAACAATGTTCAATAGGCCATAACAATGCTCCAATATGGATGCAAATGTTTCAGTGTGCCCTCAAATAACAACTGTGCCCTCCCAGTTCCCAAATATGCCATCACAATGTTCAACTCTGTCTCCAGAATGCCCAACTCTGCACCACAATGCTCCAATATGTTTTCACATGCTCCTTTTGGAAATCACACTCCTCAGTGTGCCTAGCAATGCACCAATGTGTCACCACAATATGCAGTGTGGCATCACAATGCCCCAAGTGTTAGCACAGTGCTCCAATGGGCTATTACAATGTTTC
>NW_008419718.1:0-301 GCF_000622305.1 Nannospalax galili | reverse complement strand
GGGTGCTGGGATTCGAACCTGGGTCTTCTGCAAGAACAGTGTTCTTAACCATTGCGCCATCTCTCCAGTCCCCTAAATTATTTGTTTTTATTTATGTATATGTACCTGGGTGAATCTGCACCACATGCATGCAGTAGCCCAAGGAGGCCAGAAGAGGGCATTGGATGCCCTGGAACCAGAGTTACAGGTGGTTATGAGGTGCCATGTTGGTGCTGGGAACCAAACCCAAGACCCCTGCAAGAGTGTTAAGCACCCTTAACTGCTGAACCATCTCTCCAGCCCTGAAGGACTTTTCTAGTTA
>NW_008419717.1:0-301 GCF_000622305.1 Nannospalax galili | reverse complement strand
GAGAGAGAGAGAGAGAGAGACCCAGAAAAGACAAATCTGATGTTTTCTCTAATTTGTAGATGTTAGCTTTGAATCTTTGTGTGTTTCATTTGGAATACTCATAGAGGTCAGGAAATTAGTGAGGGCCCATGGAGGTGGGCACAGTGTTCCACTCCTAGCTGAGGAGCTATTGACAGTTGATAGCTGCTGGGAGAGGGAGAGTCTGTTTAAGAGTGTGCCCCCTGGTAGGTAACCATACCCCAGTGGATGACCATATACCCAAGAGTGTATGGGCAACATAAATTGAACTCAATGGGTTTTT
>NW_008419716.1:0-301 GCF_000622305.1 Nannospalax galili | reverse complement strand
CAAGTTCCTCTGATTGTTGGTTTAAGCAATCTGCCGGCCCACTGGGTACATGAACCTTCCGTCCCTCACTGAGGATCAGGACTATGGAATATATGCTTGTGTGTACCACTGCCAAGATGAAGCTATTCCATGGGATTTCTAGGTACTTTGGGTTAGGAGATATAGGGCCACATGACGCTCCCACTTCTTGACTGATGACACAGCTCAGAGATTAGTTGAGAGTTTCTCCCTCTCTCCCACCCTTTTATTTCCTTACTTCCCTCCTTTCTTCCTTCCTTCCTCCCTCCCTCCCTCCCTCCCT
>NW_008419715.1:0-301 GCF_000622305.1 Nannospalax galili | reverse complement strand
TTGGTTCTGCCCAGTAGTGTGCTTGAAGTGGCTTTTACCAGTGGGCAAGCCAACTGTTAAATCCTCAAGCAATCTTACAACTGGTCCTTAAACCTAGATTTGAGTCCATTTTAAATAAACTTGTGATTAAATAAATGACATTCATTCACAATTTTTGGAATAGACCACTAATTATTTTTCTGCATTTTGCTATCACGGGTGTTCTTTACTGTTAGGTGTGTTCTTAGGTTTGTAGCCCATGGTCCATGGTGGTGATAGTTTATGGTACATTTCTTTTCAAGCCAAAATCATTGCAGAAATG
>NW_008419714.1:0-300 GCF_000622305.1 Nannospalax galili | reverse complement strand
TTAGGGCTGTTTCCTTCCTTTAAGCACACTCTGGCTGGAGGTGATTCTAAATGGAGATGAATTCTGTCTTCTTGTGATATCTGAGCACAATCTATACTATAAATAAACACACTGAACCTAGAAAAAATACCGGCATAAGCAAGATATGGTGGTGCATGCCTTTAATCCCAGCATGATGCAGGAGGCAGAGGCAGGCAGATCTCTGTGAGATTGGGGCTAGTGTAGTCTACATAGTGAGTCCCAGACCAGCTGGGGCTACAGGGTGACCCTGTCTCAAAAACAAAAACCTATCACAAAACA
>NW_008419713.1:0-301 GCF_000622305.1 Nannospalax galili | reverse complement strand
CTGTGTCCTTCTAATCAGAATAGCAGAGTATTAGCATTATTACCACTCAGTGATGATTCAGATTAATGAGTTTTTGATGTTATGATGAAGCAAACCTGATACACATGCAGGAGAAATTATACTGAGTTGTGAAGTTTGATATTTTTTCCAGGAAAGCAATATGTAGTATGCTGATGTCAAGATGCTGGGCAGGGTGTCTCTAAACCAGCAATGTAATCTCAGTATAAATCATGTAGTTCTGTGTATGAATGCAGTTTAAAATTTTAAATATTTTCAGTTTAGGATGGATTTGTTGAGATAT
>NW_008419712.1:0-301 GCF_000622305.1 Nannospalax galili | reverse complement strand
CACCCTTCCACAGACTTGTGAAAATTGGTAGTGAGAATCTCCAAAATCTACGGAATAAACTCTTTCCTCCCCACACCCCACCAAAAAAAACTTCTGTAAGGCTTATGAAAACATCTTGAAATAAGAAGATAATATTAACATGCTACCTTATGACAGTACACTTGAGATAATTATTTATCACTGTACTTTGAATTAAAAGAGTAAGTTTATCTTAAACACTTGTTAAATGCTTTTCAACAAAAATAATTTCACACTGCCTGTTATAATAAATCAAGATTATTACTATGTGTTTACCTGTATT
>NW_008419711.1:0-300 GCF_000622305.1 Nannospalax galili | reverse complement strand
TGACACTACCATCTGCACATCAGAGTGGGCAGGTGACACAACCATATGCACATCAAAGGGGCAGGTGACATGACCATCTGCACGTAAGAGGGTGTATGTGACACCAACATCTGCAGGTCAGAGGTGGCAGGTGACACGACCATCTGCACAAAAGAGTGGGCAGGTGACTCGACCATGTGCACGTCAGAGGGGGCAGCTGAAATGACCATTTGCAGGTCAGAGGGGTCAGGTAACACGACCATCAGCACATCAGACAGGGCAGGTGACACGACCATCTCCACATCTGAGGGGGCAGGTGCC
>NW_008419710.1:0-301 GCF_000622305.1 Nannospalax galili | reverse complement strand
TCTCAGCACAATATTCCAGTTTGGTATTACAAAGTTTCATGTGCTATCAAATGATCCAAAGTGATACCACAATGCTCCAAAGTGTGACCACAATGCTCAAAGTGACATCACAATGCTCCAATGTGACATCACAATGTTCCAATATGCCAAGACTATGGTCCCATATGCCATTAAGTTGCTCCAATGTGGCATCACATTGTTACAATATAACTTCACAATGTTCCACTGTTCCATCACAATGCTCAGTTTTCCATCACAATCCACCATTGTTTCATTACAATGATCCACTGTGTTGTCACCA
>NW_008419709.1:0-301 GCF_000622305.1 Nannospalax galili | reverse complement strand
ACAAACAAACAAACAAATAAAAAACAGTAAAAAAAGAAGGAACTGATTACAACCCAATACATTTATCCCATGATCTACAATAGGTATTAGCTAAAACAGTAACAAAAGTGCTGACCTGTAATGATTTTTTAAAATCCACTTTGACCTTGTGGGGTCAAGGCCTCCTGCAAAGGGACCATATTGTTACGGATCCCAGGACTACTAAGGACTCAGTTCAGATCTGGATAAAAGGTTTTATTCAAGCTAGCTTGGACTGCAGTCCCCATATCGGATTAGAGTGCTGCAGTGGGGAGGGAGAGGG
>NW_008419708.1:0-301 GCF_000622305.1 Nannospalax galili | reverse complement strand
AAAAATATTAACTTTGAGTTCCTCCTTAAATCATATATTGAGTAAATTTCTAAGTGAATTACAGAGCTACATATTAAGATATTAAATTCCAATTATAGAAAAATAAGACTGTAAAACTGAGTATCAAGTATGGAAATTTTGAAGTAATAAGAGAAATCACAAAGAATAGATCATCAAATTTAATTATGCACAATTAAAGTTTTTGCATAGCTAAACAAATCAAAATAAAAAGGCAGGTGAGACATGAAAGGCTTCTGTAAATACATTTGTAGGAGAAACAAAGAGGTAGTGATTTTATTCT
>NW_008419707.1:0-301 GCF_000622305.1 Nannospalax galili | reverse complement strand
ACTAGTTCACTAACCTCATTCACTAATTCAGTCAACATTTAATTGGACTCACAGATTTCACAGTCTGCTTGACCCTGAGAGAAACAAGGCTTCCAAGGATGCTTCCCACAGCGTGAGGCCTGAGCTGAGCCCCAGGGCACTTTAGGAGTTGCTTGGGTAAATAAAAGGGAGGTGATGGGGTGGTGAGTGTGCAGGAACACTCTTGGCAGATGCAAAAAGATAAGATGATCCTGGGAACTGGAAATAGTTGGAAATGAACAGAAAGAATAGTGAAGAGATAGCACTGACAAGTACAGGCTAA
>NW_008419706.1:0-301 GCF_000622305.1 Nannospalax galili | reverse complement strand
CCTGCCTTGCACACTGTCCCCCTTCTAGCATTGGGCCCAGGCCTGTTCTCCCATCTTGGATCTCTGGAATTCTCTCTTAGTTCACACATGCCCACTCTATCCCAATCTTTTACAGCCAGACTAGGTCAATTATCCAGCTTCTTGTATTAGACTCTCCCTAAGCTGTCCCCAGTCCAATGTCACTCTTGTCCGTTTCTGAGATCTGCCTACTACAGATTCTCCTGCTATCCTCAGTCAAAGCATACACCAACTAACTTTTCACACCAAAGCAAAAACATCATCAATAGAAACAAACATAAAG
>NW_008419705.1:0-301 GCF_000622305.1 Nannospalax galili | reverse complement strand
CTAAGCTGCCCTCAAACTCCCTATGTAGCTGATGATGATCTTGAACTCCTGATCTTCCTGCCTCCACTCCCAAGTGCTGGGGTTACATATGTGTGCCACTATAACCAGCAAAGTATTTTATATAAAAGGATATTAGATTTCATAGGGTTGAAATGACTGCTCTAGGAACTATCCACAATCACTGTAAATTAGAGTGGTCTATAAAAAACGGTGGGAGGCCACACCTGTAATGTAGCTCAGTGGTAGAGTATGTGATACCCTAGGTTCCATTTATAGCACTGCAAAAAAAAAAAAAAAAAAA
>NW_008419704.1:0-301 GCF_000622305.1 Nannospalax galili | reverse complement strand
TCTGTCCCAGGAAGTAATCTGGTTTCTTAAGTTTTGTGGGTCATTTGCTAGGACTCAAAGCTCTAACTCATCTTTTGTTTTCTCTTTAATTGACAAAGTGCTACTGAATAAATTAACTATAGAGAAATCCAAGCTCTCAGCTAGAGGAAACTCAGGGAATCTTCCAAGCCAAGATTTATTATACAATCAGGATCCAGAGGCCTGGGGAGTCACTCTTCATTTACCCAGCACCAAACTCGTGCCACACCCTGGTAAGCATGGTAAAGTGGATGATTTGCTAGAAACTGGCCTCATGTGGGGG
>NW_008419703.1:0-301 GCF_000622305.1 Nannospalax galili | reverse complement strand
GTGTCAATAGACATGAAAACATACTTGAGTTTTCCAAAAGGAACGTAATGTTGTGACATCTGTCTGCCAAAGAGAGTTAGGCTTCAGCTCCCTAAGGTTTTCCCCTGGTTGTTGGAGGGGTGGCACCTGTAGAAAGTGTTGACAAGACTTACAGGTATGTGCAGTTTTTCTTAGATCCCTGGTAGGGACTTGAGGGGACCTCTTATGGAGTCCCCGCCAATTTACATGGGTATGATCATGCAGTTGTTGGGCTTTCTCCAGGCCTGCTGATAGGATATGGGTAGAAGCCATTTTGTCTGCC
>NW_008419702.1:0-300 GCF_000622305.1 Nannospalax galili | reverse complement strand
AGACAGGGTCTCCCTGTAACCCCAACTGGCCTGGAACTCACTATGTAGACTAGGCTGACCTCCATCTTACACAGATCCACCTGCCTCAGCTGGGATTAAAGGGATGCTCCACCACATCTAGCTTCTAGATTTTTTTAAAATGATATACCAATTTGATGTCTGTGAAATGAACTTCAAATATAAAAATGTAAGTATAAATAAATAGTTGAAAAAAGATACGTCATACAATCATTAATTTAAAAACTGAAAGTCAGGGGCTGGAGAGATGGCTCAGCAGTTAAGAGCACTGATTGCTCTTGC
>NW_008419701.1:0-301 GCF_000622305.1 Nannospalax galili | reverse complement strand
TGCATCTTTCTATACAGCAAAAGAAACAATTAACAAAGTTTAGAGACAACCCACAGAAAAATAAATGCAAAGTACACATCTGACAGGGAATTTCCAGTATACAGAAGGAACTCAGTGCAATACCAAAAGATCAAATAAAATTCCCTGATTAAAATCTATGTAGGGGTTGGGGTAAAAGGGCTCCATGGACAGATAAAGTGCTTGTTATGTAAACATGAGCACAGGCCATCAATCAGGAACATCTACACTGGGTATGGCAGTGCATATCTGTAAACTTAGCAACATGGAGAAAGGGATCATA
>NW_008419700.1:0-301 GCF_000622305.1 Nannospalax galili | reverse complement strand
CAATGTTACAATATTACTTCAAAATGTTCCATTGTACCATCACAATTCTCATTGTGCCAACACAATGCCGCTTTGTGTCATTACAAGGGTACATTTTGCATTTCAAAGTGCTCAATATGCAGACGCAGTGCTCAATGTCGGCTCCAAATCCCCTGATGTGACATCCCAGTGTTCCAGTGTGTCATCACAATGCTTCAATGTGACATCACAATTCTCCAAAGTGACATCACAGTGGTCCAATGTGCCAAATTTATGGCCAAATGTGCCATTATATTGCTTCAATGTGCCTTCACAATGTCAC
>NW_008419699.1:0-301 GCF_000622305.1 Nannospalax galili | reverse complement strand
TAAGTGGGAAAGATGGGTAGGGAGGATAAGACAGGGAGAGAAGGAGGACAGAAAATAGTACCTAGCCATATTAAAAAAAAAAAAAAACTAGAGGGAATCTTATTGGTCCAAAAACCTACGGAAAAATACACATATAATATCCCTACATGAGTCTGTATAGCTGAAGACTACAGAACAAGAAACAGTGCCAGGCAGGACAAAACTTCCTTTGAGTTGCTGGCCAGGGTAGGCCAAGAGACTCCCAAAATTGCACAGGTTATTGTCACAGTCCTTGATTGCCTCCCAGAACTTGATGGCAAGA
>NW_008419698.1:0-301 GCF_000622305.1 Nannospalax galili | reverse complement strand
AGGTCTGAAGTGATTTTTGTGAAATAAATTTACTACTTCAAATGCTAATTATGCTAAAAACAACTCAAAAAATTATATCTTAAACAAATTTCAAAAGTTTTACTTCTGGAAGCTATTCCTAAAATGACAGTGAATATAGGTAGAAAAGTATAAAGTATTTCTGGCAGTGATTCAGTATTAGTCAATGTTTAACTTCACATCTGGTCTACCACAAGTGCAGTGTCATTGTTGGATTAAATGTCTGATGTTTTGTTAATATACTTAAAACTGTAACCAATGAATAACACCATAGTATTTTTTT
>NW_008419697.1:0-301 GCF_000622305.1 Nannospalax galili | reverse complement strand
TATGTATGTATGTATGTATGCATCTCTGTGTGTGTTCTGTCACAAGAAGGTTAAAGGACACTCCCCCATCTCTGAATTAGCTCTTTCCCACTGTGGCACCCTCTGTGCCAAGTCAGCTCTTTCCACCATGTGGTTCCTGAGGAAATTCATACCATAAGGCTTGGCAGAAGGCATCCTTAACCTCTGAGTAATCTAACTATATAGTTTTTTCGTTATTATTTTTACTATCTATTTATGTATTCATTTACTTAATTGTTTATTTTGTATGTAGGATTGTGTATGTCCACTTAGAGTGCTTTGT
>NW_008419696.1:0-301 GCF_000622305.1 Nannospalax galili | reverse complement strand
TGGAGGGGTGAGACAATGCAAGAAATAAATAATGCCTAGCTAGTTTTGAAATCCAGAGTGAACCATATTGCTCCTACCATCTACTGACAAGTTACACATAGCAGATCAAGAACTATATGTCTAGGTAAGGTTTATGTGAGAACAAATGGTCTATGCCCAAGATTTATCTACATGGCATATGGTAATTAAAAGAACCAGATTGGCAGAACTATGTAGCAGGAGACCTACAAAAATGGCGTGGACCCAGAGCCCTGGGATTCAGAGAGAATTCACTTCAATTTTTGGTCCGCAAATAGCCCGC
>NW_008419695.1:0-301 GCF_000622305.1 Nannospalax galili | reverse complement strand
GACAGTATCTTCTTCACCTAGATACCCCAAGCACCTGTCCATGCTCAGGAAGTGTTCAACAATCTGAACTGAAATCACTAAACCGATGTACTGAGCTCTAATGGGTTAATTGTCACTTGAGAGAAATGGATAAAATTAATTTTCACTTATTTTCTTAGACTGAAAAAATCGCTTTCCTACTTTCTTTCTAAATATTACTTTTCCTTTAAAAATATGATTCACTAAGACTCAAATAAGACTCAAGACCTTCCAAAGGAACCAAGAATTTGATAAAATGTTCTAGAGAGGTTTTCCATTTCTC
>NW_008419694.1:0-301 GCF_000622305.1 Nannospalax galili | reverse complement strand
CCTTGAGCCAGGGTGGAGAGGGTGGAGAACAGTCTTCACAGTAGCTGGTCTTCCCAGGGGTTCTGCACTGGCCAATGTGATCGCGCAGTTCACCCTGGCCTTCTTCCTCTTCTTCTACATCCTTGGACGAAAACTGCATCAAGCCACCTGGGGAGGTAAAGACAATCTTTTGATTGGGCTGTGACTTTTGCTTGGGCTCAGTTTCCATCTGAAGGCCGGATATGTTGGAAACGCATGTGTTGCAGGCTGGTCCTTGGAGTCACTGCAGGACTGGGCCTCCTTCCTGCACCTGGCCATCCCT
>NW_008419693.1:0-300 GCF_000622305.1 Nannospalax galili | reverse complement strand
GTCCTTCGGGAATATTTTTAATTATGTGTTGTTAATTTTTGCATCTGAAGTTAGAATTTGAAGAACAAGTCTACAGAAGTTAAAAGACACCATCCATCATTTTCAGTGGCCTTGGGAGCACCAGGTGTGCTGTGGGCGTCAAGGGTGGCAGCCTCTTACAAGTGCTAGATAGGGCTGGAGAGATGGCTCAGTGGCTAAGAACTTTTGCTGTTCTCTCAGAAGACCCCGGTTCAATTCCCACCATCTGTGTGGTGGCTAACAACCATCTGTAACTCCAGTTCCAGGGGATCTGATACCCAC
>NW_008419692.1:0-301 GCF_000622305.1 Nannospalax galili | reverse complement strand
ATAAAGAACGTTGTGAAATGCAAAATGCCACTCACTAGGAGGTAGCTAGAGCCTTGGATGAAGAAAAACAGTGAGGACCGACCACAGCCATGCCCACTTTTCACACCCACAGCAAGACAGAAAACGCTTAGTAAATCTATGAATGTCAGAAGGAAAATATACACAACAGATTTTATGAGCTACACAAAACTGAATACTACACAGACCTTGAGTTGAAAGCCCATTTGTTCTAAATATGTGGTGCGGGAGTCAAAACTCTTCGATGTAAATATCCAATGCAGAATATCTGGAACATCTCCAC
>NW_008419691.1:0-301 GCF_000622305.1 Nannospalax galili | reverse complement strand
ATCAAAAATACAGAAAAACTAACAAAATGGTAAGAGTGTGTTCTTTCCTTTTAGTGATCTTTTAAATTATCAAAGGATAATATTCCTTAGGCAAAAAGTATAAATATACTTCCAGAATCTAGAAAAAAAGAAAAAGAAGATTACAGTATATATTCTCTACAAAAATTTCACATCACCGGCCATGGCGGCATACACCTTTTATCCCAGCACTTGGGAAACAGAGGCAGGCGGATCTTTCTGAGTTCAAGGTCAGCCTGGTCTACAAAGCAGGTTCCAGGCCAGCTGGGGCTCCAGCGTTGAC
>NW_008419690.1:0-301 GCF_000622305.1 Nannospalax galili | reverse complement strand
AAAGTAAAGGGATATGAGGTAAATCAGGAGATACCTGAAAACACCAACCAAAGAAATTACAGACAGGAAAATGAAGGAACAATTCCTGTGGTTATTTCTACCTTCCAAACTGGGCTAAAAAGAAGGACTCACTTAAGGTATTTTACTGGGAGTGTTCTGGTGACTGTAAATGCAGACAACCAACGTTGGCACAATCCTGAGGCTGTGCACAGCAGAGTGAAAGTCCTCCTCCCACAGTGGCCAGTAAGAAGGCACTTTCATCTGCTTTTTTGCATGTTTGTTTTTCAATATGCCTATGAAA
>NW_008419689.1:0-301 GCF_000622305.1 Nannospalax galili | reverse complement strand
ACGTTTTCATTGTGTCCTCTGTCCTGAGAATCCCTTCTGCTTCTGGCCGGATGAAGGCCTTTTCCACATGTGGCTCCCACCTGGCCGTGGTCACCATCTACTACGGGACCATGATCTCCATGTATGTGCGCCCCAACGCACACCTGTCACCGGAAATCAACAAGATCATTTCTGTCTTCTACACTGTGGTCACCCCACTATTGAACCCTGTAATCTACAGCCTGAGGAACAAAGACTTCAAAGAGGCAGTTAGGAAAGCCCCAAGGAGGAAGTGTGGTATCTATGGAGGGAGAGTGGGAGG
>NW_008419688.1:0-301 GCF_000622305.1 Nannospalax galili | reverse complement strand
ACAGTATTTCTCTTCGTGTAATTTATAGTCTATAAATATATGTATTGATTATACACCAAGGTAAGATTGCAATCCTATGGTATATAACAAAATAGAAAGGTATGGATTATGAAAGCTTGTGAAGAGGGTTTGGGTAGGGATAACATCATAACTGAAATCTATAGGATGGTTAAAAGAGAGCTATAGGCAAAGGAACCAGGGTCAGCCAAGGTCTATTAATAGGAGGAAGCCCAAAGAGCATGAAAAAACTTAAGCTCTACAGCTGAGAAAGAACAAGACCAAGACAGTGTTAGGAATGCTT
>NW_008419687.1:0-301 GCF_000622305.1 Nannospalax galili | reverse complement strand
AGGCGCCCAGGAAAGGCGGTGATGCCCTTGCTGGCGTCCTGCCCGCGCCGCTGCCTGAGGCCTTGAGGACATGCCAGGGACTGGAACCAGTCACCAGCGAGAGCTCATCTAGCAGGAACACCTGCAGGAGGAAGATGCAAGCCGTCCAGTGCTTCTTTTTTCAAGGTAAGTCTTTCTTTTGATTCTTAGGTCTAGAAACCTTGAATGACTGGTCGTAGAGCCTCTGTCCTGGGAAGGAATTACTGTAAAGGGAAAATGAAATGTCCTTTTGAAACTGACATGTGGTGTACCCCATTTTCAT
>NW_008419686.1:0-301 GCF_000622305.1 Nannospalax galili | reverse complement strand
CCAAACTTCCTAGAACTTCCTTATCAATGTCCAGAGAAGGAGGTTGTCTAGTTTGGATTTTCTGAGGTTTTCCTGTAAAATTTTGTATTCTTCTGATATAGGCATAGTCACCATGTGGCTGGGTGGGGTTCCCTTAAATTTAAGGTGGCCTCACCCTCGTTGAATATAATAGTTGCTCCCAATTTCCTTAATAAGGCTCTACCTATGAAGGGGTCAGAGCAGTCTGGCATAACAAGAAATGAATGAGTTACAGTACCTTGTCCAAGGTCAACTTTCCATTTTGTAGTCCAGGTATAAGTTC
>NW_008419685.1:0-301 GCF_000622305.1 Nannospalax galili | reverse complement strand
CTTAAGGGAGACTTTTTCCCTTCTCTTACTCTCTCTTCTGCCCTACCCACCAACACCCCACCTTGTTCTTTCCCTTTCCAATTTATGTCACCACAGTCTAATTCCCCTCCCACGAACCACCCTCCCATTATCCCTTGTTAGTTTCCTGACCCCTAAGGATTTTCCAATTGAAACACACTTATCTAAAGATTCAAAGCTAGAATTCTCTTATGAGAGAGAACATGCACTATTTGTCTTTTGTGGTCTGGGTAACCTCATTTGAATTATTGTTTTCAGCTCCATCCATATCTGGAAATTTCAT
>NW_008419684.1:0-300 GCF_000622305.1 Nannospalax galili | reverse complement strand
GGAAGACTCTGCCATATAGCCCCTTCGAAGGATTTTGGTGCCTAATTTCAATGCAGTGTCTTTTAAGGACGCTGAGGAGGGAACAAAAACATATTTTAGAGGTTCAGTCTAACTGCACTAGGTGGGAGGGAGTCAGTGGGGGCCACAGACTAAGAGTTTTGGGATTTATTTTAATTTTATGTGTATGTTTTGCCTGTATGTATGTAAGTGCACAATGTCTGCGCAATGCCGGCAAAGACCAGAAGAGGCTCCAGATCCCCTGGAACTGGAGGTACAGACAGTTGTTAGCTGCCATGTGGG
>NW_008419683.1:0-301 GCF_000622305.1 Nannospalax galili | reverse complement strand
CCTTCAACAAGTCTTTTGTAGCCTCTAGGCAAGAGGGGCAGTCAGAGGTGGAGGGGAACAAATCATCTACGTATTGCAGAAGAGAAACTTGGCAGTGGGCAGTTTGGAACCCTTGGACATCTTCAAGCAAGGCCTGGTCAAATATGGTAGGAGAGTTCTTGAACCCTTGTGGAAGCCTGGTCCAGGTCAGTTGGCTACTGAACCCTTCTTCAGGATTTTGCCATTCAAAGGCAAAGATGAGTTGGTTTCACTTGTCCAAGGGGATACTGAAAAAAGCATCTTTCAAATCCAGGATGGTATA
>NW_008419682.1:0-301 GCF_000622305.1 Nannospalax galili | reverse complement strand
GACACATATGATAAGGTTTTCATCTACCTTAACCCTCTGTCAGTAAAGTCTAGAAAAGAAATTTCTAAACTTTAGAAGGAAATAGGAAAAAATTCAATAAAATTTTGTTTATAAAATGCAAAGCATTAGGGATTATGCTTATAACTGCAGAACATGTGTCTATATTTGGGTGATTTCTATAACACATATTCTTATATTTCCAAATTTCTTCTGATGAATATGTATTGTTATAAGAAGAAATAATAGAACTGGATGTGGTAGCACCTTTAATCCCAGCACTCAGAGGCAGAGGCAGGCTGAT
>NW_008419681.1:0-301 GCF_000622305.1 Nannospalax galili | reverse complement strand
GGGGGAAGTAGTCTGTCCAGGTCACGCTGCTGGTAAGCTGGGAACTCATCTCTCTCTGGCTTCAAAACTGGGGCTTTTTCCTCTGTAAGCCATTCCGGTGATGAAGGGAGTCGTAGGCAGACCACTGCAGTCTGTACTGACCTGCCCTTGATGTGTGCTTTTTTCCCATGAATGCCTTTCAGATATTCAGTGGGGGCTGGGAGGAGGCCTTTAACTCTTCCCTTGTGAAAACTGCCCTTTACTAACCAAAATCCACCACCTCTGCCCGGCTCCCACTGGGCATGTGCAGCTTACCCACAGG
>NW_008419680.1:0-301 GCF_000622305.1 Nannospalax galili | reverse complement strand
TTATGCAGTAAGAGAAAACATCTATTCCATTAAAAAATCAGGTGGCACACACCTTGAACCCCAGCACTTGAGAGGCAGAAGCAGGTAGCTTTCTGTGAGTTCGAGGCCAGCCTGATCTACATAGCAGGTCAGCCAGGGCTACACAATAAGACCTTATTTTAAAAAATCAGTATTATGTACACTGGAGAGTGGCTTAATAGTTAAGAACTCTTACTACTCTTGCAGAGGACCTGAGTTTTGTAACTCCAGCTCCAAGGGATCACATGTCCTTTTTCAGCCCCTGAGGGTACCTGCCTGCACA
>NW_008419679.1:0-301 GCF_000622305.1 Nannospalax galili | reverse complement strand
AAACTTAGGAAAACATATCTTTTGCATTGTCCAACTTATTTATGAAATGTTTGTCCAGCGTACAAAAATCATTTCCTTACAGTAAGGTTTACAGAGAAAACAAGCTGATTGCTGATCATTTCTTCGGTGGCAATTTAGTACTTCCTAAATTTCTCTGAATCACATGTGCAGGGAGTGTGTCCTTAGAGCCTGAAAGAACAAGTTGAAAACCTTGGGTATATAAACTTGTTTGATTTTTCTTTAAACTTCAATAGGCTTCAAATTACATAGCACCACCACAGAGTTGTTCCACTCTGGGGAC
>NW_008419678.1:0-301 GCF_000622305.1 Nannospalax galili | reverse complement strand
AACCCAGGTCTTCTACAAGAACAGTCAGTGTTCTTAACGGCTGAGCCATCTCTCCAGCCCATTTTTACATTTTTAATATTTTAATTATTTTAAAACATTTTTGGTGAGCATCATAAAGGAGTATAGTCTTCATACACTTTCTATCCCTCCTAGTCTCCCTCCAACTTCTTCCACATCCCCCCAACTCCCTCTCAGTTTCCTGGCCCTTCATCAATTATTATTGTTACATATACATATATAAATGTATAGCTATGCATACTATACAAAATACACTGAGTCTATTCAGTTCCTGAGTACCTGC
>NW_008419677.1:0-301 GCF_000622305.1 Nannospalax galili | reverse complement strand
GCATCACCTCTCTTCCCAACAGCCCTTCTTGGCAGTAAGACATCAGAGTGAAGGAATTCCCTGACTCAGATGGTGGGGACCCTGCTCAGTGGGCCATCTGACCTGAGAGTCTCCTGCAGGATGGAGGGCACTGCTGCCCAACATCCTGCCAGAATGCTCTGACCACTGTACCCCACATCATTCCAAGAAGGCCAGCAGGTCAGCAGGTTTTATAAGGACAAAGTTCCATTGTTTTAGCCTTTCATTCTCGGGACATTTACTGAGTATCTGCCCCCATACCAGCCCCATGTTTTGTTCCACG
>NW_008419676.1:0-301 GCF_000622305.1 Nannospalax galili | reverse complement strand
TCTTCTTCTGTGCCTTTTCTGTGTGTGTGCAGGGCCTTCTGCAGTCGGCTACAGCTGTTGTATGTCTGTGAATGCAATGGCCGTGTCATGGCCAGAGGACAGCATGTCATAGTGCTCCTCCTCATCCTCCAACTCTCACGAACTTTTCACCCCCGATTCCATGCTGTTCCTTGGGGCTTGGAGTGGGTGGTACAGATAATAAAAGTTATGACTTATGGTAGGTGATGGTAATAATAAATAATAGACCAATTCTGCATCTCTGCATCAACCATCACCCACTGGAAAAAAGAAGCTTCTCTGA
>NW_008419675.1:0-300 GCF_000622305.1 Nannospalax galili | reverse complement strand
AAGACAAATCAACCAAGAAAAAGTTACATTCCAAAATATCTATGCACCTCACGTACAGATACCAAATTCATTTTTAAAAACTTTAAACCACAGGCAACTCTCCTACCCACAGGCCTCTCTCTGGGACCTACGGTGTGCCTTCTCTGGGCCCCAGGATCTCTTCTTCTGGACCTGGCCCTGCCCTCACCTCCCTCTGCTTCCCTGGAACTGTAGGACCCACGGCAGGCTTCTCCTACCCTCAGGCCTCTCTCTGGGGTAAGTCCATTGTCCTCCATGTCTTGACTCCCCCAAACCCCATTC
>NW_008419674.1:0-301 GCF_000622305.1 Nannospalax galili | reverse complement strand
TGCCATGTGGGTGCTGGGAATCAAAACTTGGGTCCTCTGCAAGAGCAGTTGGTGTTCTTAACTGTTGAGTCATCTCTCCAGACTCTGAATCTCATATTTTGACTCTCACACCAAGATGAGAAAATTAGCATGCTGAACTCTTACACCACCTTTCATTTTAAAACAATTTCTTACATCTGTTCCACCATCAGACCTGCATTCCATAACTAAGTACCTCCCATCTCATTCCTCTCTCTCCACTTCAGATCAACATCATTTTGTGTCTTCACTTCTGTAAGAGACTCCATCCAACTCCTCCATC
>NW_008419673.1:0-300 GCF_000622305.1 Nannospalax galili | reverse complement strand
TGCAGATGGTCATGTCACATACCTCCTTTGACGTGCAGATGGTCCTGTCACCAGTCCCCTTTGACATGCACATGATCATGTCACTTGCCCCTCTGATGTGCAGATGGTCATGTCACCTGACCCCTGTGACGTGCTGATGGTCGTGTAACCTGCCCTCTCGAATGTGCACATGGTCATGTCACGAGCCCTCTCTGACGTGCACATGGTCGTGTCACCAGCCTTCTTAGTCGTGTGCATGGTCGTGTCACCTGCCCTCTGTGACGTCCACATTGTCATGTAACCTGCCCTCTCTACAGTACT
>NW_008419672.1:0-301 GCF_000622305.1 Nannospalax galili | reverse complement strand
AGCACCTTGTAAGAACAAGGCGAGAGCCCATGCCAGTCCTTCAAAAGCTGACAGAGTCAATGTTTCACTACTTTTGGAGGCAAAGACCCGCTCCCCACGGCAGAGCGATGGTGCCCAGGCAATGCCTCTTATATCCTCGTTGCCTTTGTCATCTGCTCCGGAATGGCCCTGGATAAACCGAGTCCTGATGCCCATTGTGGCTGTGCTTTTGGGGGGGGGGGGTCCTCCTCCCTGTGCTGGGACCCAAAAGGGATTCAGGAGAGTTAGCCTTCACACGGAGGTCCAAATTGAGTTCAGTGTA
>NW_008419671.1:0-301 GCF_000622305.1 Nannospalax galili | reverse complement strand
CCAGAGGGAGGGAAGAAGAGGTGTAGATGCACCAGAAGGCAGAATCGGGGAGGGGAAGAGGCAGAGGCAGAAGCACAAGCAGCCCAGAAGGCCTAGCATAACACACACAGCACATAGCAGGCCAGACTGCATACCATAGAGCAGGGCCCGTTGGCCCTCATCAGGCCCTGGGAGCCTGGGGCCCCTTGCTTGCCTCCATATCAAGGACAGTCCTATGTCAAAGACAAAGGTTACTGACTTGGAGGAAGTCTTGGCCCAGGTTCTGGGGCAGCAGAACTAGGCCTTCTTATCTACCCAGCTG
>NW_008419670.1:0-300 GCF_000622305.1 Nannospalax galili | reverse complement strand
CATTAGCTGCTTGAAATACTTGATAATACCTTTGACACTGTCTGTATATTTCAGTCAAGGTAGCCTGAAAGACAGTAATTGTAAATAAAATATCCCATTTACAATAGGCCTGCAAAACCTCATTCTAATTTTCCATTTCTTTTCTTGTTCTCAATCCTATAAATGCACATCGCAAGTAAACAGATGAGTTCGTGGAATTGTTTTCATAGTGCAATTCAGTGGAGTCCTTTATTTTTCGTTTTGCTAACCTTGCTATAATTTCATCATTGCAATTAAAGAATAAATAAATGAGAGAAATAA
>NW_008419669.1:0-301 GCF_000622305.1 Nannospalax galili | reverse complement strand
TGTAATGATAAGTCATTAAGAGTCTGTTTAATACTATGCCAGTAAGAGTAGTGGGTTTTCCTCTAGGGTCTATGACCTGTCTAGCTACAGTACTTGGCACCACCACTATGACTGTGCCAGGTATAGATTTCCTTCTGTGGATTGAAGCTTAAATCTAATTAGAGAGTGGTTGGTTACTACCATGATATTTGTGGCACTATTGCAACAGTGGGCACGTCCTCCAGGCTGGCCATTATTTTAGCTCATAGTGCACACACGTGGGTAAGACTGATGATAACTTTTCTCTTTCAATAGTGTACAA
>NW_008419668.1:0-301 GCF_000622305.1 Nannospalax galili | reverse complement strand
CCCCTGTCGCATCCACTCCAGAGGACCCTGGGGCCATTATTTTCATAGAGCCAACGGGCCTCCTTCCGCTGCTAACTCTCTGCAGCCAATTTTTTGCAGCAGGCCCCGCCCCGAGGAGGACCATGTACCCCCTTGGGACACACACCAAATCCACCCCACCCTCCCAGAGACCCGAGCGTGCTCGCTAGGATCCCAGGGCCATGGAGTCCTAACTCGGACTGACAAAATGGACATGATACATTCATTTGGGTTTTTGTCTAGTTTATGACATCCAGGAAAGGGTTCCTTACAAAGGCATGAT
>NW_008419667.1:0-300 GCF_000622305.1 Nannospalax galili | reverse complement strand
CTCTGGTGAGAGTTTTGAGAAATACACTAATCTATAGGTATAATAAGTCACGAGGAGTCAGTTTAATAGTATTTTCTTTTAGCAGAATAATAGTCATAGGTTCTCCCCTAAAGCCAACAACCTGTGTAGCAACTACTTATTTATAGTGCTTTTTAGACTTTGTGATCTTTCTAGATGAAAGCCATCTCTGACACTTCTATCATATCCACTACCTGGCACTGAGTTTACTATAGAGAATATAATTGGCATGTAGTTGGATAAATCATCATTTTAAAGACTTTTATGAGAAAAATATAAACC
>NW_008419666.1:0-300 GCF_000622305.1 Nannospalax galili | reverse complement strand
GCCACTATGTGAATGCTTGGAATCGAACCTGGATCCTCTGGAAGAATAGTCCATGCTCTTAACTGCAGAGCCATCTCCCAGCCCTTTCTCATTTTTCGAAAGGGTCTCACATAGCCCAACTAGCTTCAGACTTAGATAGCTGAGAATGACCATCAACTCTTGATTTTCCTGTTTCTCCATCCCAATAGGTGGAAGTGTAAGTGCACACCACACCTAAGAGAGTGTATTCCTGAATAAAAGTAGCATTGCTTGAAGGTTTCTGGATATTCTTCTTAAATAACCCAGCAAACACTAGGGGTT
>NW_008419665.1:0-300 GCF_000622305.1 Nannospalax galili | reverse complement strand
TCAGTTGCTTTCAGGAGACAAGTAAATAACTTAAGATACTCACCCCCAGGTTCAGTGGTACCACAAAACCAGAAAATAACATGGTTTCAGAGTTCCAAATAGTTCAAAGAGAGAAAAGATTTATAGCACAATAAATATAGATTAATCAAAGAATTAATAGAATGACAAATATATACACTAATGTTCAGGAAAAAAAAGAGTTCAGCATCACATATGAGTGATGATGTTCATTGTTACAGATTAGTTGA
The DNA here is from genome assembly GCF_000622305.1 of Nannospalax galili. Taxonomy (NCBI): domain Eukaryota; kingdom Metazoa; phylum Chordata; class Mammalia; order Rodentia; family Spalacidae; genus Nannospalax; species Nannospalax galili. The sequence continues at coordinate 52 of NW_008419665.1, read as the reverse complement.
ACACATGATTTGTGAGAATTGTAATATATATATATTTACATATGAAACATAT
>NW_008419664.1:0-300 GCF_000622305.1 Nannospalax galili | reverse complement strand
AGTCATATTGTAACATTCTGATGGCACCATAGTGCATTGTGATGGCACATGCAGCAATAGTGTTTGAACACTGAAGCATTGTGATGCCACACTGGAGCATTGTGAAGACATATTGGAGCATTGAGATCTCACAATGGAACGTTGTGAAGTCATACTCTATCATTGTCATCGCACCATAGAGCATTTTGATTTCACATGGTGCAATAGTGTTGGCACATTGAAGCATTGTGATGTCACATAGGAGCATTATGAAGTCACAATGTAACATTGTGAATTCATATTGTAGCAGTGTGATGGCAC
>NW_008419663.1:0-300 GCF_000622305.1 Nannospalax galili | reverse complement strand
TAAAGTCAGTGCTCTGTGATGAGATGGGGGTGGGGACAGGAGAATGCCTGGAGGCTTGGGGCCAGCTGGCTTAGTACATAGAGATGCAAACAACAGAGATGGGGGGGAGGTATCTTCTGACCTCCTCACATGGGCTGTGGCACAGTCATGAAGGCACTCACGTACAAGATCATGCACACATACACATAGGCACACATATAATATACATACACACATACAGATATATATACACAGGCACATACAAATATCTGCATATACATAGACACACATATCACATATATACATACATACATATGAACA
>NW_008419662.1:0-300 GCF_000622305.1 Nannospalax galili | reverse complement strand
CTAGAACAAAGGAGAATGACTGTGACAGTGTCAAAAGTCAAACCATTTCTGAGATCCTATAGAATAAGCCTTTCATAACACTGTCAGTGATGGTTCTTATTTTCTAATTATTTGGAGGCCGTTTAGGAATTCATACTGCCTAAGAGTACCTGAGACACTACTTAAATAGGTGATTGTAAAGAACATTATAGCACTCCACCTTAACATTTTATAGTAATTAAAGGGGACAGTGTCAAGGGCAAGGACTTCGAATATACCCTTCCAGATTAATCAGATCAGTACATTTGGAGAGGTAATGAT
>NW_008419661.1:0-300 GCF_000622305.1 Nannospalax galili | reverse complement strand
TTCCAATCTGGGTTTCTCTCTAAAATGGTTTTAGAAAATAACTTTGGGGCTTGGACCCAGTAGGCAAGGCACTTGCTGCAAAAGTGAGTTTGTATCCCCAGAATCTACATAAAAACTAGGTACAACAGTATGATCCCAATCCTTCTACTGTGGGATGGATGATGGAGATAAGAATCCAAGCGAACCTGATGTCCAGAGTAAAAACAAGAAAAATAGACTTTGTTTCAAACAATGTGAAAGGTGAAGACCAACAGCCAAGATTGTCCTCTGACTCCTATACCTGAACTATGGTCACACTCA
>NW_008419660.1:0-300 GCF_000622305.1 Nannospalax galili | reverse complement strand
GTAAAAACAGATTCTCTCTGAAAATGGTACCCACCATTGCCCTGGAGTCACACAGCCTGTTGAATGGGATTCCTCACAACTGCTGTGCCTCCTGTGATTGGAATCACCTCTTGACAACTTGAGACTCTGTATAGCTCCAGGTTTGACCTGTATGTAGGATTGCCTGGCCTTTGTCTATATTCCTTTCTAGAAACATTATCAAAGTCCTCTCATGACCAGGGACCTGCAGTCTGACTGTGTTCTGCTCCTTCTGTACATCACCTGTCCTTCCCTGTTCTTCGCAGTACTCTTTCCCATCTT
>NW_008419659.1:0-300 GCF_000622305.1 Nannospalax galili | reverse complement strand
TTCATATGTGCAACTACCCTGTGATGTCCAAACAACAGTTTCCTTGTATCTATCTACCACCTGTGGCTCTTACAATTTTTCCTCCTCCTCTTCTGCAGTGATCCCTGAGCCTTGGGAGGAGAGGGTGTGATGTAGGTGTCCCATTTAAGGCTGAGTCCTCTTCAGTCTCTTGTTTTCTGTGTGTTGACCAGTTGCGGCTCTCTGTGTTAATTACCATCTGCTGTAAGAAGAACCTTCTCTGAGGAGAGCTGAGACACACACACTCATCTACGGGTATAAGGATAGGTCACTATGAACCAG
>NW_008419658.1:0-300 GCF_000622305.1 Nannospalax galili | reverse complement strand
CACGAAGATCCTGCGTTCGCCGTTCCTGCACCTCCCCCGCCCTTGTGATCCGGTGGCCAACGGACTGCATGCATAGAGGGAGCATCCCACAGCTTGGCACAGAGTCTGCACTCTCCACGGCTGCTGCAGAGCCAGCGCCTGGCAGCCGTGGAGAGCCAGAGACCCACCCAGCGGTGCGCGAAACCCACGCACCCCAGTCAACAGCAGTGCGGTGCACGAAACCAACCCACCGCACACACAACAGCAGCAGTACACTGAACGTAGTTATGACACATTGGAGCACTTTGATAACACCTGAGT
>NW_008419657.1:0-300 GCF_000622305.1 Nannospalax galili | reverse complement strand
CAGGTGACACGACCATGTGCACGACTAAGAGGGCAGGTGACACAACCATTTCCACATCAGAGAGGGCAGGTGACATGATAATCTGCACGTCAGAGGGTACAGGAGACACGAACATCTGCACGTTAGAGTGGGTAGGTGACATGACCATCTGAACGTCAGAGGGGGCAGGTCACACGAACATCTGTACGTTAGAGGGGGCAGGTGACATTACCATCTGCACGTCAGAGGGGGTTGTGACACCAGCATCTGCACATCAGAGGGGGCAGGTGACAAGACCATCTGTACGAGAGAGTGGGCAGG
>NW_008419656.1:0-300 GCF_000622305.1 Nannospalax galili | reverse complement strand
GTTCTTGCAGAAGACCCGGGTTCAAACCCCAGCACCCACATGGCAGCTAACGGCTATCTGTAACTCCAGTTCCAGGGCATCCGACAGCCTCCTCCGTCCTCCACGGGCATTGCATGATATGGGTGCACTCACCTACATGCAGGAATAACACTCATACACATACAACAAAAATAACAAATAAAATATTTTTTAAAAGACTAGGAATTACTAGAAAGTGAATCCTGTTCATTTTAAAAGTTGATAGAAGTAGGGCTGGAGAGATGGCTCAGCGGTTAAGAACGTTGGTTGTTCTTGCAGAAG
>NW_008419655.1:0-300 GCF_000622305.1 Nannospalax galili | reverse complement strand
CCCCGGCCACCCATGGACCAGATGGGATGGCGCCCCCAAGCCACCTTCCTTAAACCGGGCCTTCCCAGCCATCCCAGAGCTGGTTGTGGTGCACAGCCAATGGTGGGTTCATTTTTTTTTTATGCACCCCATGGCTGCCACCGGTCTCTGTCCAGGGGGGCCATCTGCCACCTGGCTTTCGTGGGGGCCCCTAACTCGCGCACATCTTAGTTCAAGGTGGGTCGGGTGGGCGCTTTCGCTGCTGACCCCGTGCACTCTGCTCCACCCCACCCTTCTGAAAAAGGCATCCATGGGTCCTGT
>NW_008419654.1:0-300 GCF_000622305.1 Nannospalax galili | reverse complement strand
TGTCCTTTATGTCCCTCTGTCCAAATTAGTATAGGCCTCATAGTATGTCTGCTAAATATCCAAGAAGGTTAGTTCCACCAGTCTCATACTTTTAATTACCATGTGCCATGTAGATAGAACTTGGGCAAAGAGAAAATGCTCTCAGGTAAACCCTGCCTAGACATATATTTTATTCTTTGATCTGGTTGTATGTATAATTTTTGAGCAGGTTGTTGGACTAACATGGTTCCCTCTGTATTTTTAAACTATCTAGGCATTATTTATCTCTCACATTGTCTCACTCCTCCATCATGGTTTTCC
>NW_008419653.1:0-300 GCF_000622305.1 Nannospalax galili | reverse complement strand
GTTATTTTCCCTACGTCTTTTGGCCTTCTCCTGCCAAGGACCATTTATTTTAGTAGACATGCTGGAGGGAGGTTTCTGAGCTGTGCCTGAGCTGTGTCTGGCTTTCTTCTCAGGTTGCCTATCACCGGCCCCAGCACCGCCTTCATCGCCTTCTCCTTGTCCAGGCACGCTGGGCCATGGCGTTGGAATTTTCTCCGATGAGCTCCATCAAGCATGATGGGATCTTGGAACTGGTGCAGACCTGTAAGTGAGTTGAGCAGGTGGGGATGGTGAGTATCTGGCACCAGAGTAGTTTTGTCA
>NW_008419652.1:0-300 GCF_000622305.1 Nannospalax galili | reverse complement strand
AAAAAAATTAAAGAAGAAAACAATGGGGGTAGAATGGTTCAAATGCTATTGCCATCCAAAATTCATACTAAAATGCATTTCCCAATGCAATACTATCAAGAGGCAGAGCCTTTTAGAAAGCAAATAAACCTGAAGTCTCCGCTCTAGTGAATCAGATTAATGTTCTTATAAAAGACACTTTGGAGCTGGTAAGATGGTTCAGTGGGTAAAGGCATTGCTGGCACACCTTACTACCTCAGTTTAATCCCTGGGTCCCACATAGAAGGACAGAACCAACAAGTTGCCCTCTTACTTCCACAC
>NW_008419651.1:0-300 GCF_000622305.1 Nannospalax galili | reverse complement strand
GTAGCCCCAGCTGGCCTGGAACTCACTGTGTAGACCAGGCTAGCCTCGAACGCATAGAGATCCTTCTACCTCTGCCTCCCAAGTGCTGGGATTAAAGGCGTGGGCAACCATACCTAGCTATGTCTAAGAATTTCAATCATGGGATGTGTGGTCCATTCTTCAACAAAATATCCCTGTGTGGCATATGACAGCATCACTCTTCATACTTTTTTTTAAATCCATGTTTGTTGCTACTCTTTTTTTAAAAAAACAAAAATTTTATTGAGAATTTCATACATGCATATAAGGTGTTTTGATCAA
>NW_008419650.1:0-300 GCF_000622305.1 Nannospalax galili | reverse complement strand
CTACATCCTGCGGCCATGTCTCTACCTCACTGTTCACTTCACTATATAGACTTCCTATGCAGACAGGGATTCTATTTACAGAGATGAAGCTTCTTCAGGGTGTGGGGAGATGGCTCAGTGGTTAAAAGCACTTGCTGCTTTGGAGAGGACCCTAGTTCCCTTCTGAGCACCCATGTTGAGTGTCTCCAAACTGCCTGTAACTCTAGCTCCAAAAGATCTGACCTCCTCTTCTGGCCTCTGAGGGTACCTCTACACACACACACACACACACACTCACACACACACACACACACACACACA
>NW_008419649.1:0-300 GCF_000622305.1 Nannospalax galili | reverse complement strand
AATTATTATTATTATTTTTTGTCTAAACTGGGACAACATATATAGAACTCCAGTTCAGGTTTAGCTGGAAAAGAACTCAGTGGGGCCTGGGTAAGTTGGGTGAAGGAGAGAAACCATAGCCTCTGAAATTACGCAAAGGCAGCCAGCCACACATTCCACTGGGAAGTACTTTTCTATAGTTAATGGAGTAGGAAATACTTTAGTTGCAAAAGAACTCAGTGCGGCCTGGGTAAGTTGGGTGAAGGAGAGAAACTGTAGCCTCTGCAGTTATGCAAAGACAGCCACACATTCCACAGGGAA
>NW_008419648.1:0-300 GCF_000622305.1 Nannospalax galili | reverse complement strand
CTCAATGATCATTGTTCTAACCTCATCAAATTAGGTCTATGAATTTGTGCTTTAGCATTAAACTGTTAATCTTTAATAAAATAGTTGCATCAAACTCACTGGTATGCTGAGTATGTTAAGTGGTTATCCCTTGTAGAACATAGAATATTAATTTTTTTCAGGGACAATTACGTTTTTAAAATCTACCTTTGATTCGCTTGGTCATTTATCTTACAAAACAAGTGACAGAAGAAGCCCTAGACATATTCTACCCCAAATACCCTGAGGAGAGAAGTGGGGATTTAACCAGGGGTAAAAAAA
>NW_008419647.1:0-300 GCF_000622305.1 Nannospalax galili | reverse complement strand
TGTATTTTTAATTTAAAAGAAAATTTAGGACTACAGAATAAAAAATTCAATTTAAATTTTGTTCATAATAAAATGTTAAGGGACATGGCTAATATTGAAATGGTTTTGTACTTTGCATCTTACTATGTGTCCCTAGATGGTTCTCTACCCTCTCCTGCTAATTCCAGTGTACTTTCTACAATATATTTTCCAGTGTTAGTAAACAAATATCCTCTACAGGTGCCTTCAACACAGGTGTTTTGAGCAGTATAAGGAAGGCATAATAGAAACAGAAATGAGCATTAAAGGCTCTAAGCTCTA
>NW_008419646.1:0-300 GCF_000622305.1 Nannospalax galili | reverse complement strand
AAAATATGTGATTCCTATGGGCACAAAGAAACATATACAAAAGCTACAATAATCAGTCCATCACAGAACTTCCTAGGATAATGAAGGCCACACCTGAAAGCCCACAGCTAACATCCTACTCAGTGGTGAAAGACTAAATGCTTTTCCTTTTAGGTCAAGAACAACACAAAGATTCGTGCTACACAAATATATTAAACATAATATTTTGCCAGAACAATTCAGCCTGAAAAAGAAATAAAAGTCATCCAGTCTAGAAAAGAGGCAAAATTCTCTGTCTAGAAATGATGTGACTTATTCTCA
>NW_008419645.1:0-300 GCF_000622305.1 Nannospalax galili | reverse complement strand
GGGAGGGAAGGAGGAAGAAAAGATAAAAGAAAGAGGAGAGAGGAGGGGAGGGAGGAAGAGCGAGGGAGAGAAAAAGAAAACAGGCCTGGAGAGATGGCTCAGTTATTAAAGACTCAGGCTCACAAGCAAAATACTAAAAAGACAAGAGTTCCATTCCCAGCACCCACATTTGTCTTCCCAGCTTTCCTTGTAAAAGGCTGGGCATGGGGTGTCCATCTTTAATCACAGCACTTGGGAGACAGAGATGGGCAAATCTCCATGAGTTTAAGTCCAGCCTGGTCTACGTGTTGAGTTCCATGC
>NW_008419644.1:0-300 GCF_000622305.1 Nannospalax galili | reverse complement strand
TAACATTTTGCTGGCACTATGGAGCAATATATTAACACATGGAGTACTACTAGTGTTGGAATATGGAGCATTGTGAAGTCACCTTGGACCATTGTTGTGTCACAACCCAATATTGTGAAGTCATATTGTGACATTGTCATGGAACATTGAAGCAATATAAGCACATGAGGTGATACTATTGTTACATTGGATAATTGTGATGTCACATTGCAACATTAGAATTCCTATTGTGACTTTATGATGGCATACTGGAGCAATATAAGGGCACACAGGGAGATAGTTTTGGCACACTGGAGAATT
>NW_008419643.1:0-300 GCF_000622305.1 Nannospalax galili | reverse complement strand
AAAACAAAAACAAGAAAACAGGTTCATTGCTGATTGGTATACCCCGAATCCTACCCAAGAACCCCACTGTATGAGAAGAGTGTCAGGTAGCCTGGAGTGTACAGCGTTAAATTTACTTTTGGAGTGGAAAAGAGGCTGTTGGAGAGAATCAATGGCTGCCTTGAATCAGGATTTGCTCCGCGCAAACTGTGTGCCTAACATGGCAATCTGTTTACCTCGCCCGGATTGCGGGGAAGGGATTCGCCTGGAAAAGGTGCTCAAGCTCCTGTAGCTGGTTGCGAGTGAACCTAGGGCGGTGGC
>NW_008419642.1:0-300 GCF_000622305.1 Nannospalax galili | reverse complement strand
ATTTCTGCTCCTGCAAGTAACCCCTCACCCATACTCCTGTCAGTAACCCCAGTGAAATTATTGGTTTACCAAGTTGGACTTTGGTGGCATCCTTACTTTGATTTGTCATTGGTTCCCTATCTGGGGTGAGTAGATGTTTGGTCAACATCTCCCCAGGAATAGGGTCACACAATGGGATACCTTAAAGATTCATTTAATCAAGAAACATGGAATCTTATTTTTTTTAATGTGCATGAGTGCATTGCCTGAATGTATGTAAGTGCATCCATGTTATGCAATGTCCACAGAGGTCAGAAGAGG
>NW_008419641.1:0-300 GCF_000622305.1 Nannospalax galili | reverse complement strand
ACAGCTGATGTCACCTTGGGATGTAGATGGCATCCTTTAAGCAATAGCTTCGATGTGTTAACAGCTGGGAAGCTCTGCCATGCTGAGGGCTTTGGGCAGGCCTCCCTTCCCCAAGGTCTCCTTGGTCCTTCCAGGCCAGTGTAGCAGCAGAGAAAAGATAATTAGCTGGGTGAGACTGAAAAAAGGTCTCTTCTGTTTCAGAGTAAAGTTTTATTTTCCTGCAGCCAACTACTAGCAAGTCCAGAAAGTCTGAAAGAAATGCTGTATCTCTTTTCCCCTTATGTCAAGTTTAGCTTACAG
>NW_008419640.1:0-300 GCF_000622305.1 Nannospalax galili | reverse complement strand
CCTCTGCAAGAGCAGTCAGTGCTCTTAACCTCTGAGCCATCTCTCCAACCCAATGTCCTGGTTAAACTGACAATATCCTTTGCAGAGAATGCAAAATGGCATGGTTACACTAGAAGACAATTTGTCAGTTCACAATGTATTAATACTCTCATAACGCAGTAATTCTACCCTTGATCTTGTCCAAAGGGCTGAGGCAAGATGATCCAGTAGGTCTACTGCTAAGCAGCCACTGCAGAAAAGTGACAGCCAGCTTCCTCACAGACCTGTAGCAGCGTTATTTGTATCTGCTCTAAACTGGAA
>NW_008419639.1:0-300 GCF_000622305.1 Nannospalax galili | reverse complement strand
AGACCCATAACATATAGGGAAATTGAAACAGTAATACAAAGCCTCCCAACTCACAAAAGCCGGGCCAGATGGATTTTTCGGCAGAATTCTACCAGGCATTTAAAGATGCTAATACTAAGACTACTTAAGCCAATACTACTTAAATTATTCAAAAAGATAGAAACAGAGGAAGAAGTCCCAAATTCTTTCTATGAAGCCAGCATCATTTTAATACCCAAATCGTGTAAAGACACAACCAAAAAAGAAAACTCTAGAACCATATCCTTAATGAACATAGATGCAAAAATTCTCAACAAAATA
>NW_008419638.1:0-300 GCF_000622305.1 Nannospalax galili | reverse complement strand
TTTCTTGCCTTAGAAACAGTTGTGATAATTTTTTCAATTTCCTTTATAGTTTTACTACTTATTAACGCTAAATACTGTAATTTTGCTTGCTTTTGAACTTTAGAGGGAACTCACTTTAATTCATTCTTTGGTTGACTTGTTTCTTTCACCCAATATCGTGAGCTATCATATTACTGTACATGATGATCACTTTCCTTTCCTTTTCATTACTGCATCATATTTCATAGTGCCACTATAATTAATCTTTTAGGTGATGATGATTTTGAGACAGAGTCTCACTATGTAGCCCCAGCTAACCAG
>NW_008419637.1:0-300 GCF_000622305.1 Nannospalax galili | reverse complement strand
AGTGTCATAGAGCACAGGCTGACTTTGAAACTGTATGCACTTGTGAAGGATCTCAAATTTCCTGAATCTTCTGCCTCTCCCTGCCAAGTACTGGTACTACAGGTGTGCACCACTATGCTTAGCAAAAGCAGCATATGTTTTGAACCAGTACATCACCTTACTGTGTTCTATCGATGAATTGAAAATATACGTGAAGATATCCATTATTTCCATTCATAATCAGGAAACCGTTATAAAAAAGTTTATGTGGCTGGGCATGGTGGTGCACGCCTTTAATCCCAGCACTCAAGAGGCAGAGGC
>NW_008419636.1:0-300 GCF_000622305.1 Nannospalax galili | reverse complement strand
TCAGTCTAAGTCCTTCAGAAGCTTCACAACTGACTTATATAACCACCCATCTGTCCTTGCAATATAGGATGTTCAGCCTAGGCCAATAAAGGTGGGAGCCCCTGTTCTGAGATCTCAGCCCCTTTCCTGTATTGCTGGGCTAGACCTCCTGGAAGGGAAGTAGCTGGACCTCAGGGACCTGCTTGGGTTCACTGCCCATTTTCCATGTCTTATGAGGCCCAAGTTGAACCTAAAGAGGGTTCCTTTAAAAAGGACCCTCCCCCCCATTACCACAGACAGTTCTTAACCATCACTGAATGA
>NW_008419635.1:0-300 GCF_000622305.1 Nannospalax galili | reverse complement strand
TGCTCACTGGTCTAGAGATGACTGTGCTGTCTGAGTCAGGGAATGGATTGTTAAGACAATCACTTGGCCATCAGGGCACCTATATGTCACAGTTATAGAGACCTATGCAGTCTCAGAAAGGGGGTGCCCCAGTACTGCTCCAAGCTGGTAATGATGATCTTCTGCATGAGTGAGGACTGCATAGCTCACAATATTAAGCCTAGGTACACCCCATCATGCATACAGATAAGATGATGAATAGGGGCTTTCCCTTGACAGGTCACTTTAAGGACAGATTTGCCCTCATTGTTCTTGTACTCA
>NW_008419634.1:0-300 GCF_000622305.1 Nannospalax galili | reverse complement strand
AAATATATAAATGTATTCTACTTCAAGCTTCTGAGGAACAGTTTTTCTATTAATTATAATTTTATATTTTAAACTTTTGCCAGATAAAATTTATCTTTAAAAATTTAAAAGGGACTGGAAAGATGATACAACCGTTAAGAACACTGGCTGCTCCTGCCGAGGACTGGGGTTCAGTTCCCAGTACCTAAATGGAGGATAACAATTGGTAACTCTAGTTCCAGGAGATCTGAGGCCCTTTTCTGACCTTTACAGGCATCGTAGGCATATGGAACAGCTGCATATATGCAAGTGAAATGCTCA
>NW_008419633.1:0-300 GCF_000622305.1 Nannospalax galili | reverse complement strand
TATTTATTTTTTTATGTGTTTGAATGTATTGCCTGCAGGAAGGTAAGTGCACCCACATCGTGCAATGCCTGAGGACAAAAGAAGGCATCTGATTCCCTGGAACTGGAGCTATGGAGTGTTGTTATCCACCAAGTGGGTGCTGGGACTCAAATTCGGGTCCGATGTAACAGCAGCCAGTGGTCTTGACAGCTGAGCCATCTCCAGCCTTAGTTTTAAGCTCTTTAATATCATTCTTTTCCCTATGATTTTTCTCTCCCACGCTATTCTATGTCCACCAATAAAGTTCCTCAGTTTTCTGTT
>NW_008419632.1:0-300 GCF_000622305.1 Nannospalax galili | reverse complement strand
ATTCATTTAGTTCCTCAACACTGCTGACACCTTTGTGTCACGTGTTTTTCATGTTATCCCGCCCTCAGCCTGCTGTTCCTTGGGTCCTGGTCCTCCTCCCCTCATTTCCCACCATAGCTGCCGCTGCTCTGCCATCGCTGCCTCTGAGAAGGATGCTCTTCCCCCCATGTATGCTGATCTTGGTAGATCTGCCAGGGACAGCGTCACAAAGACTATAGGTTTAGCTTAATAAAACTTGATTTGAAAATAAAGTCTGAGAATGGACTGAAATTTACTAGCTCAGGCTCAGCCAACACAGAG
>NW_008419631.1:0-300 GCF_000622305.1 Nannospalax galili | reverse complement strand
ACACCTTTGAAAAATGTCTGAACCCTTCTGACTACACTTACAAACAGTGAAAGAATACCAAGGACTGGTGGTGCCAACCTGTCATCTTAGCTACTCAAGAGGCTGAGGCAAGAGGATCACAAGGTCAAGGTCAGCCTGGGAAATTTAGTGAGACTCAAAACAACAAAGTAATTGGGCTGGGGACATAGCTCAGTGATGGAGCACTTGCTTAGCCTGTGTAAAGTCCTGGGCTCAACCCCTAGCACCAAATAAATAAACAGACGATAGATACATGATAGATGATGATTGATGATAGATAGA
>NW_008419630.1:0-300 GCF_000622305.1 Nannospalax galili | reverse complement strand
GCAGGGTGAGGCAATTGGAGTACCCCTACAGTGGGGCTATCTAAAAGACTCCCAAATTGTATAACTCTTATCTGTAGTGAGAAAAGAAAGTCTTTGACTGGTGAATAGCAGATGTGAAGGAGAAGTAAAGGCAAGAGCACTTAGCATTACAAGTTCTAGACAGGGAACCTGAAAAATGTCAGAACTGGGCAACTTTCAAATGCTCATGTCAGAGTGCATTGGAATTTTTTTGATGAGAGCTTCCAAAAGCATACCTCTATTGGGTTCCTCCTCATTTTTCTTTCATCTGCCAAAGCTAGA
>NW_008419629.1:0-300 GCF_000622305.1 Nannospalax galili | reverse complement strand
CCCCACCCCCAAGGGGCTCGGGAGCAGGTGGTGGCAACGTCTGGTGCCCAATGGGGGCTTTCTCATGCTGGACAAGTCACACTGAGTCACCTTTTTCTTCACGGCATGGTTTGGTGCTCCCAGTCAGTGTACTTTCAGTAAGTTGGCCCCTTTGTGTTTTGTGTTATTTGCCCTCTTGAGAGGTAAGCGCGAGGGTCTCTCTCTCTCTTTCTTTATGTTTGTTTGCCTTAGTGTTAGGAAGGTACATTCTTTTGGTTTTGGTTCACCCTGCATCTCCACATAAGGGCTGACCCCCCAGGA
>NW_008419628.1:0-300 GCF_000622305.1 Nannospalax galili | reverse complement strand
ATGATAGTAGGAGCAAAGATGTTCTTTTTCTGTTTTCTTTTTCCCTTTCTATGCAAACAGCAGGTAAAAGAATCACTTTTTATTTCCATATGAATTTGGGACCAAGTGAATGGGACATTGAAAACTAAATGTTGGGTCTGGAGCGATGACTGAGCAGTTAAGAGCATTTGCTGTTTTACAGAGGACCTGGGTTCAGTTTTCAGTGCTCAAATAGTGGTTCACAACCACCTGCAACTCCAGTTCTAGGGAATCTGATGCCCTCCTCTGGCCTCTGTGAGCATTGCACACATGTGGTGCACA
>NW_008419627.1:0-300 GCF_000622305.1 Nannospalax galili | reverse complement strand
AGGAAAGGGTTTATTCAGCTTACATCTCTCAGGTCACAGTTCATCAGGGAGGCCAAGGTAGGAACTCAAGGCAGGAACTGAACCGGGAGGCACGAGCTGGAGCACAGGCCATGGAGGAACACGGTTACTGGCTAACGCCCATGGCCATACTCAACCTGCTTTCTTATACAACGTAGGCCTACCTGCCCAGGGGTGGCACCACCCACAGTGGGATGGACCCTCCCCACAGTGAAATGGGCCCTTCCACCTCCTCAACAATCAAGAAGATGCCCCACAGACATGGCCACAGGCCAGTCCAAT
>NW_008419626.1:0-300 GCF_000622305.1 Nannospalax galili | reverse complement strand
CTTCCTGGTCTTCCAGAGGACCCAAGTTTGGTTCCCGGAACCCACACTGAGAAGCTCACAATAGCCTGTAACTCAAGCTAGAGGATCAAATGCCTTCTTCTGGCCTGCATGGGCACCCAAAGACAGGTGGCATACATTCACACAAACATAGAAATCTTTTTTTAAAAATTTTATCTTGAAATTAGAAAATGGAAGGGATCCCAACCATTACACATTCAAGGAGGTATCATATCCAAGAGTCAAAAAGCTGGTGGAAACCTAATTTTTCATTTATGGGCATTACAATGTCATTACTTGGTG
>NW_008419625.1:0-300 GCF_000622305.1 Nannospalax galili | reverse complement strand
GTATCAGATCCCCTGGAGCTGGAGTTACAGGCAGTTGTAAGCCACCCCACATGGGTGCTGGAAAGCAAACTGCATTCCTCTGCAAGAGCAGCAAGCTTTCTTAACCTCTGAGCTATCTCTGTAGGCCCTGGATGGTTATCATTTTCAAAAGGCATAAATGATAAAGCTACAAAGTTATAGTTCAAAATATTCTAACATGAGTTTTGTTTTTTAAAAATATAAATGGATGCCAGGCATGGTTGCGCACACCTTTAATCTCAGAACTCAGAGACAGAGGCAGAGGCAAAAGGTTATGTGTGA
>NW_008419624.1:0-300 GCF_000622305.1 Nannospalax galili | reverse complement strand
AAAAAAATCATGTCACGATGAAGCTAGCTCCTCGGAAACAAGTATAGAGGAGGCCAGGCTCTGATGGCCTGTTTGCCAGGCCTCAGTTTCCTTATCTCTTAAATGGATATAATAGTACCTACCTCCTTTGGGTTTGATAAGAATTAAGTAAAGGTTAAACATGTATAGTACCAGCATGAAGAAACTTCATCGTTAATGGATGTGTGCAGGCTTACACGTGAGCACCATAAAAATTCATAAGTGCATCACCTACTTGAGTGATACCTGACTCAAGAAAGTGAGTTCTCTTTTTAAAAATCC
>NW_008419623.1:0-300 GCF_000622305.1 Nannospalax galili | reverse complement strand
ACTGACTGTTCTTGCAGAAGACTGGGGTTCGAATCCCAGCACCCACATGGCCGCTAACAACTGTTTGTAACTCCAGTTCCAGGGGATCCAGCCTTTTCTGTCCTCCGAGGGCAGTGCATGACACAGGTGCACTTACTATGTGTAGTCATAACACTCATACACATAAAATTTAAAAATAAATTTTTTAAAAAAGGACTAAATAGGAAGCTGGAGAGATGACTCAGCAGCTAAGAGCACTGGCTATCTCAAAGAGGACCTGGGTTCAAATCCCAGCACCCACATGGCAGCTAACAACCATCC
>NW_008419622.1:0-300 GCF_000622305.1 Nannospalax galili | reverse complement strand
TCTTGTCCTCTGGCTTATTGTCTTTCTAGTTGTCCAGCTATTTTAGCCTGTGACATCATTTTCCCTTGTGGGTATCAGCTGTCTTGGTGGATAACAGCTGGAGAAAAGTGGGAAGAATAACTGGGGGTCCAACTTTGAATAGACGACTGTTCTGAGTGGGGCAGTTACTTGAACTGTCCTAAGCTCTCCCGTAATTTCCTAATACATTCAGTACAACGACTCTTGAGTTGCTCCCACGAGATGGCTTCGCCCCTTTGTGAAACTCCCTCTTGGCCTTGTTCTTTTCTAATAATGTATTTG
>NW_008419621.1:0-300 GCF_000622305.1 Nannospalax galili | reverse complement strand
CAGCTTTGTGTCTTGGCTGCCCACCACTCCCTTAATAGGCAGGCCAGGCCGATATTTCCAATAGGGGAACCAAAGAGACTCACTCTCGGTGATGATGGTAACATCGGCTCCCTTGTCCACTAGACCCTTCACAGTGATCCCACCCAGAAATAAGGTCATTAAGGGAGAGTGATTAAGAATTGGAAGGGTCCATAAAATTGTCTCATCCCCCCTCTTACTTGCAGGGCTGAGGGGTGCCCCAGGTTGTGTTTAAAGGAGCCAAGTCCAATTTGGGCCATGATCTTCAATCTTTTGCCCAAT
>NW_008419620.1:0-300 GCF_000622305.1 Nannospalax galili | reverse complement strand
CATGCAGTGCCTAAAGAGAGCAGAAGAGGGCATTGGGTCCCCTGGCAGAAGCGTTACAGGTGGTTGTGAGCTACCGCATGGGTGCTGGGAGCTGAACTCCAGTCCTATGCAAAGGCAGCAAACACTTAGGACCTCTGAGCCATCTCTTCAACCCCTTCGTATGAATTTTAATGTGGCAACACCTTCTGTTGGATCCCAGTCCTTTAAAGGCACAGGAGCCCAGGGATGGCAGGTACATGTTGACTTTTTGCATAACTGTTTGACAGTGAATTAAATGAAATTGAGAGGGGGTTGACATGG
>NW_008419619.1:0-300 GCF_000622305.1 Nannospalax galili | reverse complement strand
TTTGGAAAAACATTCATTGATCCTGGACTTCCAGCACAAAAGAAGTTCAAAGTTGACTGTCAGTAGAAGCCTGGAACTCAGGTTCACAGGAGTTCACGAGGTTAAGGTCTCCCTGGGCTACCTGAGTAACTTAGTAAGAACTTGTCTCAAAATTAAAAGTGACAAAAGGATGCTGCTGGGGCTGGAGCTGCATAGCTCAGTGTCGGAGAGGCCCTGGGTTCGGTCTCTGGCGTATACATAAACGTGGTAACACACGCCTTTAATCCCAGCACTCAGGAGGCAGAGGCTGGTGGATCTCTG
>NW_008419618.1:0-300 GCF_000622305.1 Nannospalax galili | reverse complement strand
CCTTTTTCCTGTCTTCTTCCCTCCTTCCTGTCTACCATGAGGGAAACTCTTTTATTGCACGACGTCTTCCCATAATGATGTTCTGTCTCACTTCAGGCTCAAGGTGACATAGTCAAGTGATCATGGACTTAACCCTCAGAAACTGTAAGCCAGATTAAGCCTTTCCTTCTTTTTTGAAGTATTTTTTATTTTGCTTTGCTTTAAAATAATTCCATACATGATTATTGTTCTGCATTTTTTCCACCAGATTCCCCCTCCAACTCTTCCCATGTCCCCTGCCAACTCCCTCTCCACGTCTTC
>NW_008419617.1:0-300 GCF_000622305.1 Nannospalax galili | reverse complement strand
AGAGAGTCCAGACAGGAAGGAAGAAGTCAGGGGCATGTGGTGGCCAGGAAGCCAATGAGTCAGGAGTCTCAGGAAGAAAGGAGCCAACTTCACTCATTGCTGCTGGGGTCCAGGGAAACACCAGGGCTGAGGGATTTAGCTGTAGAGACCTTAAAAAGAGCTGTTTGGGTGTACCATGGCAAACAAAACCTGTTAAGGTAATTTTAAGAAAGTATAGAAAGGCCGAGCTTGGTGGCACACGCCTTTAATCCCAGCACTCAGGAAGCAGAGTCAGGCGGATCTCTGTGAGTTCAAGGCCAG
>NW_008419616.1:0-300 GCF_000622305.1 Nannospalax galili | reverse complement strand
AGGACTCTGGCCAGGAGACAACTCCCTTGTTCTTCCACATCAGATGCTTCTATGAAGAGACCGCAGCTTAAGGGCAGGATGGTGTTAGACAGTCTGGTGAGACCCTGTCCCAGTTGACAGTGCTATAGTCCTGGCTCAATTTGGTCCAGCGTCCCTCTCTGTCCTCCCTTCTCTCAGCCATCAGTCACGTCCACTGCTGATCTCTTCCTTCCAGACGCTTCCTGCACTTTCTACTAGGACCTCACTCCATCTTGGTTTTCCTGGGACCACCTGGCCCTTCTTTATCTCTTTGTCTCCTCA
>NW_008419615.1:0-300 GCF_000622305.1 Nannospalax galili | reverse complement strand
GTTTTGGATCTTGGAGTAACTGTGTTGATGGTCAAATGGGGTGTCAGAAATTTTTCCCAAACTACTTGTGATATGAGCACTTCTTAGCCCAGGAGCAAATCATCTGTAGAGGTGGGAATATCTCACTGCCAATTTTAGAAGTGTGTGGCGGAATCACAGGATTCTACAAATGCTCCTTTGGTGTCAGGGCTGGAGTTGATCTCCATTGGCACACGTGGTCCTGTGAGAGGTTACTGTCTGCACTCCAGACATGGCTCTGGAGATGCATATCCACCTGGGGTTCAGGTTCTTGTGGAGCCA
>NW_008419614.1:0-300 GCF_000622305.1 Nannospalax galili | reverse complement strand
ACACGTGAAGCCCTGGGCTAGATTCCCTAGCACTGTACAAATCTGCTGTGGTAGTACCTGCAATCTCAGCACTTTAGAGGTGGAGGCTGGAAGATCAGAAGTTCATTTGCAAGTTCAAGGCCTGCCTTGGTTACATGAGACCCTGTCTCAAATCACAAGACATAGCTTCTTTCTATCATGTTGTCTATGCATATAAATAAAATAAGATTTAACAGCATTAGGAATGGACTAGAGCTCATCCTGGAGAACTAATAAATTCTTCCTACAGAGAAAAATAAACTGGTATTCTGGGAAAAAAAA
>NW_008419613.1:0-300 GCF_000622305.1 Nannospalax galili | reverse complement strand
GTCCCATTAAAGGGCTTAGCAAAACCATTAAAGCTCTACACCATTCTCAAGATCCCAGTTGAATTAAGCTTTCCTTTATGTCTCTGGTAAACACAGTCTTACCTGGCCAAGCCAGTGAACTGGGCATCATATATTGCTTTTCCCATACTCAGTTCTCTTAGTAATGTCTGTCCCTCCTTTACAGTTTTCTAGCCTCTGTTAATTATGGGCGTTTTCCTTGGTGATGACCATGTATCTTTAATGCTTTCCACCAGCCATCCCATTAAGGACTGCTCCCCCTGCATTGGCCTAGGTTGAACA
>NW_008419612.1:0-300 GCF_000622305.1 Nannospalax galili | reverse complement strand
TCTGCCTCCCAAGTGCTGGGATTAAAGGTGTGCGCCACCATGCCCGGCAAAAAATTAATTTTTTTAACATGTATGAGTGTTTTGCCTGCATGTAAGTGCACCCATGCCGTACAATGCCTGTGGAGGCCAGGAGAGGGTGTCATATCCCCTGGAACAGCAGTTAAGGATGGTTGTTAGCCACCATGTAGGTGCTAAGAACTGAACCTGGGTTCTCTGGGCAAGCAACTAGTACTCTTAACCACTGAGCTATCTCTCTAGCCCCAGGAAAGGGGATTTTTGAGGCTAGAAACCAGAGCCAGA
>NW_008419611.1:0-300 GCF_000622305.1 Nannospalax galili | reverse complement strand
CTACTACTACTACTACTACTACTACTACTACTACTACTGAGATTCCACTGGGGAGACCTGAGGACCTTGCTGTTGGCTAGTTCATGACATTGACAGCTTTGCTAGGGGGTCAAGTGTGAGAGGAAATGCCGTATGTGGGAATGGAAGGATGCTGTTTGACCAGGAGGGACAGCTGACTGAGCCAACCACAGGCTGAGCAGAAAGTCAGGAGAGGCAGCCATGTGCCTTCATCACATTTCCAAGCAGCAGCGTTTCCTTCATCTGACTTCTCCCAGCAGGTTGAGCTCTGAATAGCACTGT
>NW_008419610.1:0-297 GCF_000622305.1 Nannospalax galili | reverse complement strand
AAATGACCCACAAGTGCACATTTTTGGCTTTGAGAGTCCCCTGCCCCTCCACCCTGCAATATCTGCCTTTTAGATACCATATCCTAGCTGGGTATGGGGGCACACCGCTGTGATCCTATTATCTGAGAGGCAGAGGCAAGAAGATGGCGGGTTCTATACCAGCCTGAGCTAGACAGTAAGAACTTGTCTAAAAATGAAAAGATGGATTCTACTTCCAGGGGACTAAGAAGCAACCATGTACGTGCCAGCCGTTTCTCTCTCTCTCTCTCTCTCTCTCTCTCTCTCTCTCTCTCTCTC
>NW_008419609.1:0-300 GCF_000622305.1 Nannospalax galili | reverse complement strand
CAGTCACTTGCCTCCTGGGTGGCACAGCAAACTGAAGGAAGCAGCAGACTCTGCTCATAGTGTGACCAGAAGGCGTCAGTTTGGTTGTTTGACTAACCTGAAAAATGTGGCCTTTTCTGCTTGGACCTGGCCTGCTGCCAAGCCCTGTAACATTCAAACCTGGATGACCACCCATCTAACCCAGGGAATTCTTGGAATCACAAGTGCTCAGAGCATACTCCCAGAGAATAAGGGTCATCCCCCTCCCCTCACCCAAGCTTCTGTTGCTGATGGTCAGGCTCAGAGACCACTGACATACCT
>NW_008419608.1:0-300 GCF_000622305.1 Nannospalax galili | reverse complement strand
GCTGAAACAAAGCTTGCCCCAAAGAACTGCAGAGTGAATCCAACAACATCTAATAAGTCTGGGTGTCAGGCATGGGCCAGGTGGGTGTAAGGGAATCCAGAGTGCCTGTCACTGAGCAATGATTGGAGAAACTGATTTGCACAATTGGCTCAGCAGAGGCCCAGCGTAGACTCACAACAGTACCAGGGACTCAGCCACTACGGCATACTGAGTCAGCAAACAGAACATGTGATGGTTTAGTGGGCCTTCGTATTCATCAAGATGTAAAACAGGAGTCACAGAAGCCGAGTCCCACAAGCA
>NW_008419607.1:0-300 GCF_000622305.1 Nannospalax galili | reverse complement strand
TTTATTTATTTATTTATTTATTTATTTATTTTTCTTTAAGCACAGCAATCAAGAAAAGGCCTGGTGATCATACCCGCTTAACAGAGTAGGGACTGACACTTCTGAGAGTTACCACTGACTTGTGGTAGCTGTCTGTTCAAAGTCAGAACAGGTGGGGAGCTCAGTGGGAGGTCCTGGTGACTTCCTGGGATGCAGATACCTGTGTTGGCAGAATAGCTGTTGCTCACTCCTTTTCATGTACAGTGTGGCACCATGTGACAGGCTCTGGCCAATGTGCTTTGAGTGACAAGCCACTTCTAC
>NW_008419606.1:0-300 GCF_000622305.1 Nannospalax galili | reverse complement strand
CCATCCATTTCTTTTAGGTTATCAAATTTAGTAGTGTATAGGTTTGTAAAGTATCTTTTGGGTACCTGTTGTGATATTTTCCCTTTCATCTCTGCTTTCATTTATTTGGAGATGTTCTTTCTTTCTTTTGGTTGCCTGGGCCAGCAGTCTGTCAATGTTGTTTATCTTTGCAAGGAATCAGCTCTTGGATCCTTTGCAGGGGTCTGGGTTGCCCCAGTTTTTGTCTCTGGATGCTCACATACAAGCTGCAGGAAAGCAATACAGCCCCCATCCTCTTTTTTGTTAAAAGTCTTATTTTTT
>NW_008419605.1:0-300 GCF_000622305.1 Nannospalax galili | reverse complement strand
CAGTCATAGCATCCAGCCAGTGTGCTGCGTTTCTCACAACAATTCTGGGATGGTTATACTTAGTGTGAACATGATAATATAATTAAGATCTTCTGAAAGAATAGGTTAAGATAGAAAAAGCAAAGAAAATTAATCTTAGATAGCCACGAATACACTCTCCCTAATGTGGTATAAAATTAAAACACCTCCATCTCAAACAGAGCAAAGAATATGAAACTACAATGGGGCAGACCCCTCACCTGTGAGAATACTGGGCATGAGCAGAGGGAAAGCAGCCCTGTTGCTAAAGCTTGTGACATA
>NW_008419604.1:0-300 GCF_000622305.1 Nannospalax galili | reverse complement strand
CTTTGTTTTCATTGTAGTGAATGGGGATGGAAAAAAACCAAATGGTGTAAAATGCTGTCTACTGTTTGGGTGGACATCAGTACATATTAGGACTGAATTTTGTACAGTCAGCTCATGGGCACATCACGCTGCTGTTCAATATAATTTGGGTTAACTCTTTAAATGCCATCCTTCTGCTTGTCAGGTTTTTCTGTATCTTCTTTCTGCCTACCCATCCACAGATGACTTGTCCATAGCTTAAACGTTCCCTGAAGAAGAATTTCTTGTGCTTGTTCTTTTAGCCCACCAATGTCTCAGTTA
>NW_008419603.1:0-300 GCF_000622305.1 Nannospalax galili | reverse complement strand
AGAGTTAACCTAACCCTAATCCTAAACCTAACCATATCCTTAAACCTAACCCTAACATTAACACTAACTCCATTCTGAAACCTAACCCTAACCCTATTCCTAACCCTAACTGTAAACCTAACCATATCCTTATACCTAGCCGTAACACTAACCCTAACCCCATTCTTAAACCTAACCCAAACCCTATTCCTAACCCTAACTATAAACCTAACCATGTCCTTAAACCTGACCTTAACACTAACCCTAACACTATTCTTAAACCTAACCCTAACCCTATTCCTAACCCTAACTATAAACCTA
>NW_008419602.1:0-300 GCF_000622305.1 Nannospalax galili | reverse complement strand
GGGTGACTGGCCAGAAAAACAGAAGTAAAGGGACCTGAACATGTAAACCATGCTTAGCAGGGCACACCAACCAAGTGATAGAGAGGGAAACTCACCATCAGTACTTTAAGATGGATCTCAGCAGGAGTGCCCAGAAATTTCAGCAGTGACTGAGACATGGTTGCCATGTGGTCATCCTTAGGAACCTGAGGAGTTCTCCCAAGTTTTAGAGACCTCCACTCAAGCCAAACTGTAATTCATGGCTTCAGTCACTGAAAGGAATTTTAGGACTAGCTAGTATAATAAAGACATTTTAATGTA
>NW_008419601.1:0-300 GCF_000622305.1 Nannospalax galili | reverse complement strand
GGGCCACTGCTCCCTGTGCAAAGTACAACAGTGTCCCAGCACCTTCAGCCTTGGGACAACAAGGGGCTGATTTTGCAAAGATAAAGGTTGCCTTAGCCTGCAGGCTTGGCTTTCTAGTCTCACATGTGTATGTGTGTGTGAAAATTAAGAGTTCTCTGTTCAGAACCTGGATCTCACAGGCACAAAGTTAAGGATCACAAGGCTAAACAAGAGGTTGGGTGAGCCTGAGACTGCACATCCTTTATGAAATGTTCTTGAGTCAAGAAGCTGGCTCAGGAGGAAAAGGGTTTAGGTTTATTA
>NW_008419600.1:0-299 GCF_000622305.1 Nannospalax galili | reverse complement strand
CCCCTCTGATGTGCACATGGTCGTATCACCTGCCCCCTCTGACGTGCTGATGGTCGCATCACCTGCCCTCTGTGACGTGCAGATGGTCATGTCACCTTCCCCCTTTGACATGCTGCCTCCTCTGACGTGCAGATGGTCGTTCAGCTGCCCCCTCTGCTGTAAAGATGGTCGTCACACCTGCCCCATCTGACTGCAGATGGTCGTGTCACCTGCCCTCTCTGACGTGGACATGGTCGTTTCGCCTGCCCTCTCTGACATGCACATGGTCGTGTCACCTGCCACCTCTGACGTGCAGATGG
>NW_008419599.1:0-300 GCF_000622305.1 Nannospalax galili | reverse complement strand
GAGTTAAACAGATGTAATTATCTGTCTTTTTCAGGGAGAAATGGTTTTCAGAGAATTTACATCTCCCACACAGGTCAGGCAAATACACAGTTTAAAGGTAGGTTGTGTTTCAACTTCTAACTCCAAATATTTACTGGCACAACAGCAAAGTCCAGATTCCCCCTCACAATCTGCTTCTCCATGATCTCTTCTTAATGATATGTACAGCAAACACTAATGGCTTCTCTTTTCAGATGCTAAAATTGAGGTTAAGAACAAGTAAACAGCTTGCTCTAGGGCAGCATTTTGCCAAAGAGCAAA
>NW_008419598.1:0-300 GCF_000622305.1 Nannospalax galili | reverse complement strand
TCCTTGGCTGGAAGTTCAGCAGGAGTCTGTCAATCACTGCTGCTGTGTTCATTCTCGTCCTCCTTAGCAAGTTACTCCTCTTCCAAAGAGTTCCTATGACAATAAGTAAAGACTAGTGACAGAGTAATTATTGAGAGGTTAATTTTACTTTATTCTGTTACTAAAGTTGGGCATTAGCTAGAACTAGCTTTTGTCCTCAGCCTCACAAGCCTTTTGTTCTGAGGCTGGGTCACTGGGTTAGCACTGTCTGCTGGGAAGCCAGGCTATGGGCAGAAAGTTGGAGACAGCAGAGCATGTCCT
>NW_008419597.1:0-300 GCF_000622305.1 Nannospalax galili | reverse complement strand
GTGTGGTGGTGCACACCTTTAATCCCAGCACCCAGGAGGCAGAGGCAGGTGAATCTCTGTGAGTTTGAAGCCACCCTGGTCTACATAGTGAGTTCCAGGTCAACTGGGGCTACTGGGAGACCCTGTGTCAAAAAGACCAAAAAATAATAATAACTGTAGACTTACTATAACTTAGAAGAAGAAAGCCTCCAATGTCTTTAATTAAAAATACTTCATATTCTGGGAGGAGTTGGGGGGGAGTAACATAATATAAACCAAGTACATTTTATCAAACTCTCAAAAAATTAATAAAAATATTAT
>NW_008419596.1:0-300 GCF_000622305.1 Nannospalax galili | reverse complement strand
TTGTTCTTGCATGCCCTCTGGATTCCATGGTTATTCTTGGGGGTCCAGTTCTCTGGGCACAACAGAAGAATATCAGGGAGGGAACGTAAGGTCAACCAAATAATACACTCAGACATCAATAAAGAAAAACAAACAAAAGACATAACTAAGCATTACCACAACATCCAAGATCTTTGAGACACAAGTAATATGCCAAACCTGACTCCATGAGTAAAAGAAGGGGATAAGATAAAAAGGGAAAGAACAGAAAATCTATTTTGTACAATTAGAGCACAGTTTTCCCAAATTGAGGGAAAGAAA
>NW_008419595.1:0-300 GCF_000622305.1 Nannospalax galili | reverse complement strand
TTAGTTGTAGATCCATTAAAAAGGAGCCACATAAAGGGCGGCCACACACAGACAGGAGCTCCAGTATAATTCTTTGTATAAAAGGACTGAAGATGAGTAATATTAATTTTCCAAACTGAGTTTGATCCTGAAACCTGGCCTACAAAATCATAGGTAATATTGGCTATATCATAACGGGCATCCTTAATAAAGCACAGTGGGGTTGTATCGGTGCAGCTTCCATTGATGCCACATAATAAGTGCCTATGAAAAGGATTATAGTGCCAAATATCTTGAGGCACGATGGGTTCTTTACCTTTG
>NW_008419594.1:0-300 GCF_000622305.1 Nannospalax galili | reverse complement strand
TGGGCTACATATTGAGTTCTAGGCCAGTTGGTGTTCCATAGGGAGAGCCTGTCTCAAAAAACCAGTTTAATCTTACTTTCCCCCCTTTTTCCTTTTCTTTGGAGACCTTGTCCCAGTGTGTGTAGCTCATGTTGACCTGGAATTTACTGTGTAGTGTGGACTGGCCTAAGACTGGTCATCCTCCTGCCTCAGTTTCCTAATGCCATTGTTCAGCTCTTACATTTTTGTTTTTCACATTTTATTTATTTTTATTTTTTAAAAATTATTGAGAATTTCATACAGGCATATAAGCATATAAGG
>NW_008419593.1:0-300 GCF_000622305.1 Nannospalax galili | reverse complement strand
TTGAGGAATCCAAGGCAGAAGGATCACTGGATTGAAGCTGGCATCAACTACATGTCAAAATCTGAGCCAGTGTAAGCCACAGAAGATGTTACTCAAAAAAACAAGAACAGAGAGGGACATGAGAGAGAGAAAGGAAGAGGAAAAAAAGAGGAAGCTATTTTTCATCTAAGTCTGAAACTATTTCAGCGTTTGAAGTTATACCACACCACCTGCTTTTTTTAATCTGCTAATATTCATATAGGAGATAATTCTGTAGTTCACTGTGTACTCTCATAGTTGGTCACTTTGAGAGAGGAAGGT
>NW_008419592.1:0-300 GCF_000622305.1 Nannospalax galili | reverse complement strand
GACTCGCCAGGTGTGGCAGGGATCTCGAGATACCCGCGCACCCACGCCTGGGGCCCAGAGCGACCCCTATAGAATCTAGATGATATACATAAGATAATGCAATAAGTTAATGTTACCCATGTTTTTATAAGTTTCCAGGTAAATCTGTTATCTTATGTAGTTTAGAGAGTGGTCTACCAAAACCTTGTTTTAGGTGAAAAAAAGAAATTGGTACATAGTTAAATAGTATCGAATTGATGTTTACAATGCCCAGCATAATCAATTAAGGAAAACTGTGCTATAACCCTGTTTAGACTTTAT
>NW_008419591.1:0-300 GCF_000622305.1 Nannospalax galili | reverse complement strand
GCAATGTTCCCTTCTCACATCACAATCCTCAAATGTGACATCACAGTGCTCGATGGTGCCTTCACACTGTAAACGTATGAATTCACAGTGTTACATTGTTACTTCACAATGCTCCAATGTGACCTTACAATGCTTCAATGTGGCAATACTATCGCTCCATGTGAAATCCAAATGCTCTATCGTGCCATGACAATGTTACAATATGACGTCACTATGTTCCATTGTGTCATTACAATGCTCCAATATGACTTCACAATGCTCCAACGTGTCATCACAATGCTTCAGTGTTCAAACACTATC
>NW_008419590.1:0-300 GCF_000622305.1 Nannospalax galili | reverse complement strand
ACAGCGCCATCATCTGGGGACAAAATGTCCAAACACTTGGAGCCTATTGGGAACATTTTCATTCAAGCCATCACAACAACCTTCTACCCATGGTGGCTAACAAACATCTGTTACTCCAGTTCCATGAGATCCTGTCGTTATCTTCTGACCTCCATCGATACTGCGTCACATACGTGTGCACAATATACTCACATACAATTTTTTTTAATTTAATTTACTCTCATACACCTACTATGGCTTATAGAGTCTGGTTTGTGTTCCCAAATGTCCTTCAGTGTGGGTTCCTCCACTGGGCCCCCC
>NW_008419589.1:0-300 GCF_000622305.1 Nannospalax galili | reverse complement strand
GATAAATGCTTGTTATATGTAATGTGAATCACTTTAAAATAATTTCCATCATTCTTGAGCCTTTCTGTGTCTTTGACCATGAGGTGATGTTGCTTTTTGTTGAAAGTATTTTCTGTGTCTATTGGAGTAACCATCTCGTTCAAGTCTTTGAATCCATTTATGTATTGTATTGCATTCACTGACATATGCATGTTACATTGTCCCTCCATGTCTGGAATTATACACACTTGATCATGATGACTATTGTGCTTGGTGTGTTCTTGAATTCCATTTGTCATTATTTTATTGACAATTTTTTCA
>NW_008419588.1:0-300 GCF_000622305.1 Nannospalax galili | reverse complement strand
ACCCTCCAAACAACAGAGGGCAGTCTGGGAGTGTGGTCAGTGGCAGAGCACCTGCCCAGCACATACTAGGCCCCATCCCAAGCACCACTAGATAAATGAGCACTAAGGGAAACACCAAAACACTCACCCCAAGTCTCATCACCAAGAAAAAATAAATCTTGCCTCCAGGTGAATGAAGACAGCTGAAGGCAAGTTGGAAGGAGGAAGAGAAAGAAGGAAGGAGGGAGGGAGGGAAGGAAGGAGGGAGGGAGGGAGAGAGAGAGAGGGAGAGAAGGAAGGACGGAGGGAGGGAGGGAGGGA
>NW_008419587.1:0-300 GCF_000622305.1 Nannospalax galili | reverse complement strand
TATAGGCTCAATACCATATAAAATGCAAAGTACATTTGGTTCAACCCAAAAAGTCTCCATAATCTTCACCAGTCTCACACTATTCAAAAGTTCAATGTGCAAAGTCTCTTTTGAGACTTGGGGCAATCTCTCAATTGTAAGTCCATGTAAAAATCAAAAGACAAATTACATACTTCCGAAATACAATGGAACCAATTACACATTCTAATTCCAAAAGGGAGGAATGGGGCATACTGGGGAAACACAGGACCAAAGAAGACAAAAACCCAGCAGGGAAAAAAAAAAAAAAAAAAAAAAACC
>NW_008419586.1:0-300 GCF_000622305.1 Nannospalax galili | reverse complement strand
GGGCTACAGAGACCAGTTTAAAAGAAAAAAAAGTGGAAGTGAGATTTGAGTGCATGTTCTCTGACCCAGCATGAGTCTCAACAGCTAGCATTTGTGTAATGAGTTTTCAAGACATGTCAATGTGTGTTGTATGCTAATTCATATGCTATTCCAGAAGTAATGGTTTATTTTCATTAAGTAGTATGATGGAGTAAAGTTCTGCACACAGATCCTAGTATGTGATGTTAGTTGTTACTATTAAGTTTCTTTCAAGCCTGATGTAGGGGCACACACTTGTCATCCCATCTACTCAGGAGACAA
>NW_008419585.1:0-300 GCF_000622305.1 Nannospalax galili | reverse complement strand
CTGGGGTGTTGAGGACACCTGATGTGTCATTTAATACCCAGGATGTGGGAGGGGCATTGGCTTTGGGGCTAGAGAGGAACCGAAGGCTCAGAGACTATGATGCAACATGGCTTACTGATGAGTACATCAGGGGGACTCCATGAGGCCAGATGGTCACTCCAGGACATTGACCCAGGTTCACAGGCTCCCCCGTCACCCTCAGGGACAGGCTGACCTTCAGGCAGGCTGGTATTGTTTTTTTATGGTTTTCTGAATTATCTGAAAGGTTTCTTGTTTAAGATTCGAGATGTACACCGACGT
>NW_008419584.1:0-300 GCF_000622305.1 Nannospalax galili | reverse complement strand
GCTTCTTATTTTTACAGGGGCCCATAGCTAAGAGCTGTCTTGGGTCTCAGAGGAGACCTAACTTATGCCTTTCAATAATGTTGGAACCGTTAAGATTGTGGAGACTCTTAGGGACCGAAGGCATTTTGAATTTTGAGATGACCATGAGCAAATGGGTACAATGTTACAGTTTGAATGTGCAACATTCCCCATAGGCTCATATGTTTGAACACTGGGTCCCCAGCTAGTGGTGGTGTTTTGGAAGGTTTTGGAACCTTTTGGGCATGGGGCCTAACTGGCAGACATAGAGCCATGGGGGGT
>NW_008419583.1:0-300 GCF_000622305.1 Nannospalax galili | reverse complement strand
CCTCCCCCCCTTTTTTCTTGTAGTTACTTACAGAAGCAGATATGCATAGAGCAAAACTCTGTATAACTGAGAATTCTTTTCTTCCAATTGGGACAACTTCATCTACTTCTTTTTAAATGTTATAATGTGGGGGGTGGAGCTGGAGAGATGGCTGAGGGGTTAAAGGCATTTGCTCCTCTTGCATAGCATAGAAGTTCAGTTACCCCTCTCATCAGGTGGCTCATAATACCAATAACTCCAGCTCCTGGGGATACAATGCCTTCTTCTGTCTCTGTAGGTATCTGCATTCATGTGCGCATG
>NW_008419582.1:0-300 GCF_000622305.1 Nannospalax galili | reverse complement strand
TTCTGTTAGAATGCTTGTTATGGCTAGGTAGTTGACTAATTTTAAAATTGTCGAGTTGTACACTTGCCTCGCTTGCCCACACAGCAACAGGCTGTTAATTGGTAAATTCAAATTCTGCTATGTTGTACAAACCTAATTGGCTCACAGATGTTCTGTTTAAAGTATGCTTTCTGTAATCCTATAAAAACACTAAACAGCTAATGTTCGAGGACTGCTTCTACTCCCAAAGTAGACAGCCCCGCAGGTTGTAATAAAATTTTACTTGCTACTTTTTACTAAAACGGTGTTGGTGATTTTTTT
>NW_008419581.1:0-300 GCF_000622305.1 Nannospalax galili | reverse complement strand
AGGCTGAGGCAGAAGGATGGAAATTCTGGGCTACTGTGAGTTCATGGCCACCCTAGGCAACTTAGCAAGGACTGTCTAAAAATGAAAAGTAAAGAGAAAGTCTAATCACATAGCTGCGTGTTGATGTGCTTGACTAACATATGAGAAGCCCTTCGTTCAATCCCCAGTAACACAAAAATGAAAACTGAATATGACATATATAAATTGTTATATTTTATTATTAAAAAATTTTGAGACTAAAATGATAAGATAGTAGGCTTATAAATAATCCTGCCTCAAGTTGCCCATAATTAAGTAATA
>NW_008419580.1:0-300 GCF_000622305.1 Nannospalax galili | reverse complement strand
ACAAAGTCTTCTGTTTGACACTATGGTGGTGGGTACTTTAAATCACATATCTCTAAAGCCCACAGAAGTTACAAAACCAAAGGTAAGTACCAGTGGAAACTATTGATTTTTTTGAGTCAATGTAGGTTCATTGACTATGATGAATGTTCCATTCTGGGGTGGAACGTTGAGGGTGATGGGAGAACAAGAAAGATGTGGGGACTTTGTACTTTTCACTCAGTTTTGGAGAAAGAAGAGATGATGGCCCACTAGCAAAAGGTGTGCACATCTGCCCAAAGGCTTCTAAGACACCTTTGCAAA
>NW_008419579.1:0-300 GCF_000622305.1 Nannospalax galili | reverse complement strand
ACATCCTGTCAGCATTGTTGGTCTGGGTCAGGGGCTGGGGCTGGGACCCAGACCCCTTGTTGGGTCCTAAGGCTTTCCTCTGTACTGCCTGCTTTCAGTGAATGGTATTATGGCATTATGGAGGCATTATTCATTCAATTTGTACTTCCCACAGACAAAAATATAGGCAGAGTGAAGGGAAGAGATGATGGGCATTTCGAACTAGGGCTGTGCTGCAACAGCAGGAGCTGGTGATCTGATACCTGCCTTCCTTGTCCACGTGAGGGCAAGGGAAGGGGCCCTGTTTTCCCAAGCCTCTCT
>NW_008419578.1:0-300 GCF_000622305.1 Nannospalax galili | reverse complement strand
TTCCTGCTTCCACCACTTGAGTGCTGATATGACAAGTGTGTACCACCATGTTTCGAATGTTACCCCTGGCCTTCAGCATGATAGGCAAGTACTCTTAATACCTGAGCTCCATCCTCAGCCTTATCTTCAGAACTTGGGAGTATGAAGCCTAGATTTGGTATTTAAAATATACAAAGAATGTAAGAATTAACTCTGTGAAGTTAAATGAGACAGAAATAACAATTATGGCAAACAATACCATCAAGTTCTACAGGTTAAAAAGTATCATACATTTAAAACATGTTATTCTGGGCTTGCTAT
>NW_008419577.1:0-300 GCF_000622305.1 Nannospalax galili | reverse complement strand
GAGTGTTAGGCTTTGAGGGGAGGAGGGAAGGACACACAGGTGGCCATGGTGGAGAGAAGAGGAGGCAACTCAGGAGTGGTGGGATGGTGGGAGGAAGGTGTTATTTGGGCGAGGGTGGGGATACGTGGGGTGCTTGCATTTGGGGAGAGGAGAGGAGTAAGGTGGGGGAAATAGAGTGTAGAGAAGAGTAGATTTTGGGGAACTGGGGAAGCCAGAGAGAAATGTGTTGACTCTGAACACTACTGACAAATGTACATACAGTGCCTGGACATTAGTGCATATGTATACCAGGGGAACATA
>NW_008419576.1:0-300 GCF_000622305.1 Nannospalax galili | reverse complement strand
ATAAATCCTGTGGTTCCAGACAGCCTTACAAAATGGTGAGAGACCAGCCTTGTGGTTTTCTCAGCTTTTATACCCTTAGCCCCTCCCCTGAAATGGGCTATGGTCAACTGATTGGCTGGAAGATGGAAAGGGAGTGGCTTCTTTGCAGAGAGTGGGAAGGAGGCGGGTCCATGACTTGTCATCACAGGGTATCCTAGTTTGTTGTTCATTCCTGTGACAAAATACTCTGACCAATACCAACTTGGGGAGGGAGAAGA
Organism: Nannospalax galili; assembly: GCF_000622305.1. NCBI lineage: Eukaryota > Metazoa > Chordata > Mammalia > Rodentia > Spalacidae > Nannospalax > Nannospalax galili. The sequence goes on along the minus strand of NW_008419576.1, from coordinate 43 downwards.
TTTATTTGTCTTACATCTCCCAGGTCACAGTTCATCAGGGAGC
>NW_008419575.1:0-300 GCF_000622305.1 Nannospalax galili | reverse complement strand
CAGAGATCCACATGACTCTGCCTCCCAAGTGCTGGGACTAAAAGGGGTGCCACCATGCCTGGCTTTAATATATTATTTTCATTTTTTGTATGTGAGTATATTGCCTGCATATAAGTATACCCATTTATCATGCACTGCCTGTGGAAGTCAGAAGAGGGCATCAGATTCCTGTAGAACTGGAGTTATGGATGGTTGTTAGCCTCCGTTTGAGTGCTACGAATCGAACTGGGTTCTCTGCAAGAGCAGTCCGTGCTCTTAACTGCTGAACCATCTCTCTAGCCCCTATTTTCTTATTTTATG
>NW_008419574.1:0-300 GCF_000622305.1 Nannospalax galili | reverse complement strand
CATGTGGGTTATGTTTTAGTTTTTAAGTTTAATTACATTTTTATTTATTTATCTCATGTGACTATATGTGCCCTAGCCAGTAACCAATCATACCACAGTGCACAGGTGGAGGTCAGAAGACAGCTCCAGAGTTAGATCTCTTTCCATCATGTGGTCCCAGGGATTGAACGTGAGTCCAAAGCACTGGCTATCTTTAACCCACGAGTTAGCCTGAAGGCCTTTAACCCTGCAAGGATCTCGTAGGCCCTTGCTTTAGTTTTTAGAGTGGTGAATGCTGATACCCGTAACCTACAAAAAAAA
>NW_008419573.1:0-300 GCF_000622305.1 Nannospalax galili | reverse complement strand
AGCTCCTGGTGTCTGCCTGCACTTTTTTTCCTGTTTCTTGGCTTGTAGACCATTCTAGTTCATCATTGCAAACTCTGCCTCTCCTAACATGAGGTCCTCTTCTCCATGCTTTTAGTCTTAAGGACACCAATGCTATTAAAAGTTCACCCTGTTCCAGTATGACTTCATCTTAAGCTAACTAATTGCTTTTAAAATAACCCTATGTTCAAATAAGTTCCTATTCTACTGTATTGTGGGAAATATTTTGAGGGACAACATTCAAGTCATAAGAAATAGAGTACACCCCCCACCTTGCCCCTT
>NW_008419572.1:0-300 GCF_000622305.1 Nannospalax galili | reverse complement strand
GCCTGGAGGCAGAGGACTCAGGTGGCGCGCGCTCCCGAGAACTGAACCCCGAGGGCGTGGAAGCCGGTAAGTCGGAGCGTCACGGCCGCCATCCTCGTGAGCGGGCGGAGGGCACTCGCGTGGGGCCTGTGGTCTTTGGGCCTGCTGTTGGGTGGGCCAAGACCCGGTGGGACCGACAAGCGAGCGCCAGTGCCAGCGGCTGGAAGCAGGAAGGGAGGCAGCGGCCGGTGCCCAGCGCCGTCCCCGAGCACCCTACGGGTCTCAGCAATTGTTCGGAGCCCCAGGAGCCCGGTCTCTGCC
>NW_008419571.1:0-300 GCF_000622305.1 Nannospalax galili | reverse complement strand
TGATGCATGCCTTTAATCTCAGGACTTGAGAGGCAGAAGGTGGATCCCTGTGAGATCAAGTCCAGCCTAAAATATATAGTGAGTTCCAGGCTAGCCAGGGTCAGAGCGAGACCCTGTCTTATAAATAACAACAAGAAGAAACAAAATGCATTTATTTAGCAATGATACATATTAGAATTTGAACATACACTGAAAAAAAATTCTCAGTGGTTTCAGAATCTTGTCATGTTACTCTTTGAGATTCAGGGACAGTAAATCGATATTCCCAGGAAGTCTCAGAAATTTCAAAATTATGATTTT
>NW_008419570.1:0-300 GCF_000622305.1 Nannospalax galili | reverse complement strand
TGAAACTTAAGTTCAACAGTTCCTTACTGTAATTCTTCAGCAAGTATCAAATTAGTGTATTTTTAGGTTATTGTGTATAAAAATGTTTTCTTTTAAATTGTTCTGATTGATAAATCAGGCCATTGCCATTGCTCTTGGTTGCCCATCAGAACTAGTTGGCAAAACCCTATTGCTGAAGACACAACCAAATTTTTCTGTGTGAGAAAAGCCATCAGTGTTATTATTCAGCAGCAAACCCTGCATGCTATGAGACTGAACTACCAGGCATGATGTGCCCACTGGTGAAATAGTGGTACTGCA
>NW_008419569.1:0-300 GCF_000622305.1 Nannospalax galili | reverse complement strand
CAGGGCATAGTGGAACATGTCTATAATCTCTAGAGACTTGCTAAAATTCCTTGAGGGGGGAGGAGGATGTGAATAACATCCACCCCTCTTCCCTTGATTCCAGTGATAACCAAGGTAAGATCCCACCAAAATGAACCCTGGGAAACCAATGAGTTTACTGGGTTTACTTAGAGAATAATAGGTGAGGGTTTGCTCACAGGGGTGTGGGTGCTCTCCTAAGGCTGCAGTGGAAAGTCTTCCCCCAAGCACAGATAGTAGCTTCCCCATAGCTGCATAAAATGGTGAGACACCCACCCTTAG
>NW_008419568.1:0-300 GCF_000622305.1 Nannospalax galili | reverse complement strand
CCATGATGGGTTAGAAACAACCTCACCTCTAGAATTTAAGAAGAAAAAAAATATTAAGGGCATGCCTATGAGAGAATTTATTCAGACACATCTCACACCACCTCCTGAAGCACCTCAAAGGCACAGGAGGCTGTCCTTGTGAATAAAATTTCTCCCCATATTCCTCAGGGAGAGACCTCGGTGTCTATGGAGTCGTAGATGGATGATTCCAGTACTTGGCAAGACTTGTTCCTTGACCTGTTCTTTGATCTCTTTAGCCAGCAGAACTGAGGGCACAGGTTTGATCCTTTGCTTCATTAC
>NW_008419567.1:0-300 GCF_000622305.1 Nannospalax galili | reverse complement strand
CTCATCAACTGGAGCCTGACCTACCACTAGCAGCATGCGGAAAAGTCCAATTCCAAAGGACAGTAAAGAGACCCAGGAACAACAAAATGTCAGGGTTTTATTTATTATTGGGCTCTGAAAGAGATTTAAACCTGAACCCAAACAGCCACCTTATTTTAAATACTTAGTGAGAGCTTAACACAGCAATTGTAAATTCTGCCTCATTTTCCTTCTGAGCTCTTGGTCTGCAGTGTAATGAAAGGGCATTGCATGGCAGTGACAGAGGCCATGATATAGTCCATAGTTCTTGAATAGGCATTA
>NW_008419566.1:0-300 GCF_000622305.1 Nannospalax galili | reverse complement strand
ACCCTGTCTCAAAAAAGACCAAAAAAATTTTTTCTGTGCTCATTTTCTGTCCTGGCCGGCCCTGAATATTCAAGTGATTTTTAAAAAACATTTAGCATAGAAAAGAAACCCCATTTTAGGGGTGGCATTCTACTGAGTCTTAAAGCCAGTAAAACATAAAAATTAAATACTATCCGGGTGTGGTGGTGCATGACTTTAATTCCAGCACTTGGGAAGCAGAAGCAGGCAGATCTCTGTGAGACTGAAGCTAGCCTGGTCTACATAGTGAGTTCCAGGCCAGCCTGGGCTGCAGGGAGACCC
>NW_008419565.1:0-300 GCF_000622305.1 Nannospalax galili | reverse complement strand
CAAGCTAAGTCATTATGTGGGGATTCAGAAACGGAGGGCCATGCTGCCGATCTCCCCCATGGGGAAAGCTGAATGGATCTTAAGGAATGCCACGAAGAACAAACAGCACCTTCCCAACAGACGCACTGAGAGAACTTGTCTGGGGGTCTAGAGGATGGCTGCAGAGCCTCATGAGGCCTTAAAGGTAGCAGGCACTGAGGACTAAGGGTCTGGATGGAAACTGGCCCAGCAGAGTGGGAGAGGATTATGCAGGAACTGAAGCACAGGATGAGTCAGATGAGAGAGCCCAGCAGGTCCGTG
>NW_008419564.1:0-300 GCF_000622305.1 Nannospalax galili | reverse complement strand
AGAGGCCCAAGGACATTTTAACTTTTAGCCAAGAAACTGGCTACTTTTCTTAGGCCCTAAATGCCTAGCCAGTACTTACCTCCTACTCTTATCACACCATCCACTGAAGAGGTTACCCAGCTGTGGATAGGGAATCAGGATGCAGACCACGCTAGATTCTTCCATACTGAACAGGGACACAGGGAGAGGCAATTGGGGTACCCTTTCAGTGAGTTGATATAAAAGACTCCCAAATTGCATACCTCTTATCTGTAGGGAGAAAAGAAGGTCCTTGACTGGTGAATAGGAGATGAGAAGAAG
>NW_008419563.1:0-300 GCF_000622305.1 Nannospalax galili | reverse complement strand
AGAGATGGCTCAGTGATTAAGAGCACTGGCTGCTCTTGCAGAGGACCTGGGCTAGATTTCCAGCACCTACATAGTGGCTGGCAACTGTTGATGATTCCAGTTCCCAGGGAATCGAATGCCCTCTTCTGAGCTCCTTGGGCATTGCACTTACACACATGCAAACAATATACTCAAACACATAAAAATAAAAACAAAAAAATAGAAATACTACCTCTAAGGACTGGAGGGATGGCTCAGTGGTTAAGAACCCTGTTCTTGCAGAAGACCCGGGTTCAAATCCCAGCACACACATGGCAGCTA
>NW_008419562.1:0-300 GCF_000622305.1 Nannospalax galili | reverse complement strand
TAAAAGTTCTATAACCTCCCCAAACAGCACCACCAACTGGGACCAAGTGTTTAAGCACATGAGCCCATGGGGACATTTCTCATTCAAACACCACACCCTGGTGTTTGCTTCTCATTCAGGGATGACACTCACTGTAAACTCTAAGTTCATGAACACTTCTATTTTGAGATTACCAACATCCTGAGATGCTGTATCTTCAGAGCAATTGTGGCCAACACATATTGTGGATTTGCCTAAATGTCCTCTATTAATGCAACTTAGCCTTTGAAAAGCCAATGCCTCTCTTCCTGCGCTTCCCGC
>NW_008419561.1:0-300 GCF_000622305.1 Nannospalax galili | reverse complement strand
GGTGCCATCACAATGTTAAAATATGACTTTACTGTGTTCCATTATGATATCACAGTGCTCCAATGTGTGATAGCAATTCTCCAAAGTGCCAAAACAATCTCCTTGTGTACCCTTATATTACTCCAGTATGCCATCACGATATTACAGTAGCAAATCTAATGTTCCAATGTGGCATCACAATGCTCCAATATAACAATAGTTTCGCCTCATGTGCCTTTATATTGCTCCAATGTTCCATGACAGTGTTATAATATGACTTCACAATGTTCCATTGTGACATCACAATGAGCCACGGGAACT
>NW_008419560.1:0-300 GCF_000622305.1 Nannospalax galili | reverse complement strand
AAGAGTTTATTGTATTGTCTGGACAGTACAGGGTAGTTGCACATATGAACTCATAGCACTTGTGACAACATGCACAAGACCTGTGCAAACCAAGTCAGGCAAAAACCCAGCATGGATGGGGGAGGTGGGCAGGAAGCCACAGGCCTAGCTGAAGATCTATCTATTGGCAACTGACAGCTGCTGAGAGAGGGAGAGTCAGTTTTCGTCACTGATGTGACACCTCACATGTTCAGAAGACTCCAAGGATGGACCCACACCCAAGAGCATCTAGGAAACAGATTAGACTTGATAAACCTTAAA
>NW_008419559.1:0-300 GCF_000622305.1 Nannospalax galili | reverse complement strand
TTAAGTTTAAGTTCAGGTTAAGATTTATGTTAAGTGCTAGGTTTATGTTAAGAGATAGGGCTAGGGTTATGTTTAGGGTTAGGTTTCAGGTTAGAGTAATTATTAGGGTTAAGGTTATGGAGCGGTTAGGGTTAGAGCTAAGGTCAGTTTTATGGTTATGTTTAGGTTTAAGTTTAGGGAAAGTTTAAGGTTTCTGTTAGTGTTAGAGTGAACTTTCAGTTTTGGTTAGGGTTAGGTTTAGGGTTGTATTTAGGTTTATGTTTTTGTTAGGATAAGGGTTAGGCTTAGGGGTAGAGTTAG
>NW_008419558.1:0-300 GCF_000622305.1 Nannospalax galili | reverse complement strand
ATGCCTGTGACCTGACTAGCCTCAGGTTCCTAAGCCTGATGTCATTGTCAGTGTGGACTTCATCTTAAAATAGAGAGTGTCTGCAAATAGACGAATGAGTTGAACTTCCCATGCCAGTCATTTTTACTGTCTTTTACCAAGAAGCAGACAAAGTGCTAACATCAGTTTAATGTTAAATCAGGAGTAAATTTTGCCAGTGGTGTAGCTTGACCTAACCTACAAGATATAGAGACATGGCAGCAGTTCAGGATGGTAGGTAGAGTGCCTGACAGTGGAAAGGTGCCCACCAGCATCTTTTAC
>NW_008419557.1:0-300 GCF_000622305.1 Nannospalax galili | reverse complement strand
CAGAATAATGAAAAGGAACCAGGGAGGTAAAGGGAAAGAAAGAACTTGAGAACAATAGGAAATAGGTGTTACTAAGGGAGAAACAGATAAAATGGGGTTATTTAAATGGGAGTGGGGAGGGAGGGTTATACAGGGAACATTGGGGATAATGGGAAAGAAGGAAGTCAAGAGAGGTAGGAACATAGGAGACCAGTATTATCAAGGGAGAAATGGGGAGAATGGGGACATTTTAAATGGAGAAACTATGGTGGAAGGGTTAGACAGAGAGAGAGAGAGAAAGAGAGAGAGAGAGAGAGAGAG
>NW_008419556.1:0-300 GCF_000622305.1 Nannospalax galili | reverse complement strand
AAAAAACAATAAAAGAAAAAAATTGAAGAAGATACCATAGGCTGGGAAGTCATCTCATGTCCATGGACTGGTAGGATTAATATTGTGAAAATGGCCATCTTACAAAAAGCAATCTACAGATTCAGTGAATCCCTATCATAATTCCCCACAGTTCTTCACAGAACTTGAAAAGAAAAGCTTAAAATTTATGTGGAAACACAAAAGACCCAGATAGCATAAATAATCCTGATTTCAAATTATACTACAGAGCAATTATACTAAAGTAGTAACTATCATGAGTACAGATTGACAAGAAAGAAA
>NW_008419555.1:0-300 GCF_000622305.1 Nannospalax galili | reverse complement strand
CCTCCAATTCATTGCTTTGTGTCACAGAGCATGGAAATCTCAGTGGGTGCATCATGGACTCAGATCTGCTTCTCCAACACCAGCATCATTAGTTTGATTGTTAATGTTTTGGACTAAAGAATCCAGTGACTTAATCAAACACTAATCTTGGTATTGTAAGAAAGATATTTTATAGACATGATCAACATCCATAATTCGTTGATTTTAAGTAAAGTAGCTTATTCTTGTTCTGTGTAGTTCTGATCCAAGCATATGAAAGTTTTTACTAAGGAAACTGGATTTTCTCTGAGGGAGAACTTC
>NW_008419554.1:0-300 GCF_000622305.1 Nannospalax galili | reverse complement strand
TTTTGGGAATCAAACCTAGGTCCTCTGCAAGAGTAGCTATTGCTCTCAACTGCTGAGCTATCTCTCCAGCACTTGTAATGAATATATCTAACACCTGACATAGTTAGCCTTCCAGTGTTAGCATCTATTTAAGTGAAGAGTTATAAACTATACACTGTGCTACACATTATACCTATAAACCCTATCCTACATTACAGAAATTCTTCACAGAGACCAACACCTTAAATTGTTCATTTATTTAAAAATTTAGAATAAGTATTACTAAATGCTAAATACAGTTTAGACAAGTATTTTAAATTA
>NW_008419553.1:0-300 GCF_000622305.1 Nannospalax galili | reverse complement strand
TAACCACCCCTGGGATAGTTTTTATTCTTTGAATGCCTTTTATAAACTGTTCTGGTTTTAAAATCTTCCAGAAACTCCTTAGTACTGAATTTGGGTTTCCATCAATGTTTTCTCTGGGAATTTGGGCTCAACATAAGTCTCGCCATATTTGTTTTTGAGTAACCCAAATGGACCATTTCTTCTGTCTGGTCTTTTATATATCTCTCATAGGGTGTTCTATTATTCTACAGACATGTTTTGCATGTTGGTTAGAATCATTTAGATTTGCTAAAGCCTCTCTCACTTTACAAAGATCCTGTC
>NW_008419552.1:0-300 GCF_000622305.1 Nannospalax galili | reverse complement strand
TTTCCAAAGCATCCACTTGTAGTATTTGTCCAATTCTAGTTCATCAGAAACAAAATAAAATGTACCTGGCTATAAAAATACTAAGGAATGTTACCGAAAAGGAAAGGATATTTAGTAGAAGTAACTACAAAAGTATTAGTTTAAAACTTTGTAAGGCTTTAATGCAAGAACATTGGTATGCTGCCTTTCCATAAACCTTAAAGCATGATCAATACCAGATTGTAAATGTTCACCTTTCATGTATTTAAAAAAGAGTTGCAACAAAGCATCTCTTAAAAAAAAAGTAAGACAAATGATCAT
>NW_008419551.1:0-300 GCF_000622305.1 Nannospalax galili | reverse complement strand
ACAGGAGAACAAAACCGGCGAGCACCCATGGAAGAATCACTGGCAAAGAGGGCATCGGGAGCCCCGAGTGTTACAGCCCAAGTGTCACAACATCATGGGGTTGGGCTTTTTGAGCCCCACGTTGGGTGCCAGCTGCGGTCACCGCCAGCAGCGGCCACTCTTCTGTTCTCATGGGTGCCACTCCTTCATTCTCACGGGCGTTGAGGCCACTCTTCTGCCTGCCCTAGGCTGAGGCCACTCTTCCACTCACCTGGTGCTGAGGCAGCTCTTTTGCTTGTCCTGTGCTGCCTCCTGTCATCG
>NW_008419550.1:0-300 GCF_000622305.1 Nannospalax galili | reverse complement strand
TAAACATTCAGATTTCATTTGACCCCTGACACATTACCTCACAAATTCTTTGCAAAAAGTAAGGCATAAATTTGATTACTTGCTTTAAATTATATAACAGACACATTTATTTTGAGGAAATCTTTCAATGAAACATTTTATAGGACAAAGCATTTTATTCAACTCACTTTCCTGCCTGTGTTCTTCAGTCAACTCTTCTTCCATCTGAAAATGGCAATTCTACTTGGCATTCACAATTAGAGGAATTCATCTTCATGTATTTGAATCTCCCTTGTAACCTGGTGCCTTCTAGGAGACTGA
>NW_008419549.1:0-299 GCF_000622305.1 Nannospalax galili | reverse complement strand
GTGTGTGTGTGTGTGTGTGTGTGTGTGGTACCTGCAGAGGCCAGAATATGGCACGGGATCTTCTGGAACTAGGGTTATGGTGGGATGAATGTCAGTACCCATGTAAAGGCTAGAACTGAACCCCAGTTCTTTGGAAGAGCAGTTAGTGCTTTTAACCACTAAGCCATCTCTCCAACCCTCATATTTTTATTAGTAAATAATCAATGTATTTATTTTTACTTTTACCTGTTCCTGAAGCTGTGTGCCTGCTGAAAAGAAACATTTCATTATTAGACTGATTTCATATCTTGTAAGGAAAC
>NW_008419548.1:0-300 GCF_000622305.1 Nannospalax galili | reverse complement strand
AGGTTATGTATATAGAATATATGTAAGACATAAAACCTTGGGTCCTGCCCCAAGAAATCTTATTATTTATATGTAAATACTCCATTTTAAAAATGTGGTATCTGGTGTTTCCAATCCCAAGCATTTTTGGATAAGGCCTATACATCTTGTGTTTCTAATATAAAATGGACAGGGAAATAGATATGACATATTTCAGAGTTCTAAAGCTAACAGTTGACACTCTAAGGATTTCAAAGAAAAAAACTTGAGTGGTGGGACCAGCCAAGTGTATGCTGGGTTAAAGAAATCAGCAAAGGTTGT
>NW_008419547.1:0-300 GCF_000622305.1 Nannospalax galili | reverse complement strand
AGGACTTTGAAGTCACAATGAAATATTGTGATGTCACAGTTGAACATTATGAAGTCATATTGTCACATTGTGATGGCACATTGGAGCAGTAGAATGGCTCATGTGGCGATAGTGTTGGCACATTGGAGCATTGCCACCTCACAATGGAGCATTTTGAAGTCACATTGTACGTGTGTGATGGTGCATTGGAGCAACAGAATGGCACATGGGACAATAGTATTGGCACATTGTAGTTTGTGATGTCACATAGTGAACTCATATTGTTACATGGTGATGGCACATTGGAGCAATATAATGGTA
>NW_008419546.1:0-300 GCF_000622305.1 Nannospalax galili | reverse complement strand
ATCTGAATTAAACAATACCATATATCAAATGGACCTAACAGATACCTAGCAGACTTTCTAATCAGCACCCCACGGAAACTTCTCCAAAATCAACCATATACTGGGGCACAAAACAAACCTTAAAAAGTACAAAAAGATTGAAATGATTCCATGCATTATATCAGACCACAATGCAATAAAGGTTACAATCAACACTGGAAGCAGCCCTAATCATCACGTGAACACATGGAGATTAAGTATTAAGTTTTGTATATCGAATAATCAAATGCTTACTCAGAGAATTTTCAGTGCCATATAGAA
>NW_008419545.1:0-299 GCF_000622305.1 Nannospalax galili | reverse complement strand
TTTTTTTTTATTTGTGTATTTGTGTGGGTGCACGTGTGCGTGAAGGTCAGAGAACAATGTGTTGGAGCTGGTTCTTACCTTCCATCAAGAGAGTCCTGAGGATCAAACTCTCAAATCCATCACATTCTCTTCCCTTTAGGGATTCCTGTTCAACTTGCCAAGCTCAGCAAAGTGAAAGTCTGTGTTTCTTTCAATATAGCCTTTCTCTGGAGATTTCATTTGGTTTTCTCTTACTGCTGTAAAAGTGGTATTTGGGGGCTGGAGAGATGGCTCAGCAGTTAAGAGCACTGACTGCTCTT
>NW_008419544.1:0-300 GCF_000622305.1 Nannospalax galili | reverse complement strand
TGGGAAAGCCCATGCCTCTGAACGCCATAGGCTCCTGCACTCGTCTGCACATAATTTCGCACGGATGTGCAGACTCACAGAAAACTTAAAATTTCTTTCTAAAGAAACCCTTTAATACTACCTCGTGGTTTCTAATTGTCTCAGTGTCTATACCGAGAGAAAGCATAAAGCCATAAAATCCACACAAATGCACCTAACAGCATCATGCCTGCCAGAGTAGGACCCAAGGTATAGTATACAGCAAAATCGCCTCACCCTTCACACTTCTCCATATCACAAAGCAGTAGGATGGGGAAAAAT
>NW_008419543.1:0-300 GCF_000622305.1 Nannospalax galili | reverse complement strand
ATATTGTTTTCTTTGTTTCTATTTCATTAATTTATGCTCTGATTTTTGTTTATCCTTCTTTTCTGCTGGGTATGGTTTTCATCTGTTCTTCCCTTTCCAGTTCCTTGAGTTGCAGTCTTAGGTCATGTCTTTGGGCTCTTTCCCATTTTTTAATGTAGGCACTTAGAGCTGTAAACTTCCCTCTTGGGACTGCCTTTAATGTGTCCCAGAGGTTATGTTGTGTTGTACTGTCCTTTTCATTGAATTCCAGGAATGCTTTTATTTCTTTCTTGATTTCTCCTTTGACCCACTCATTGTTTA
>NW_008419542.1:0-300 GCF_000622305.1 Nannospalax galili | reverse complement strand
ACAGGGAACCAACGACAGACCAAATAAGTTTCTTGGTGTTACAGGAGTATGAATGAAGGGTTATTTACAGGAATAGAAATGTCTCACCAAAAGCCCACCCCAGCATGGGTGACAGCTCAGGAAAGCAGGAAAGCTGGAGCTCACCACACAACCTGCAGGCAGTTAGAGAGGTTGGAGAGTCTTTTTCAGGCAGCTCATCTAGTCTGAGAGTGTCTCTCAGCAGTCCTTACTACTTATATGCACTTAGGAAGGGAGGGGGACTGAGTACATATGCTCAGTTTCAGGGACTTCCTAAAGTCT
>NW_008419541.1:0-300 GCF_000622305.1 Nannospalax galili | reverse complement strand
AGCAGGCAATCGTGGAGCTTCCGTTTACTTCCCTGCTGCTGGAAAAGCCACGGGAGCTCATCTGCGCTCCTCCATGTCACTCTGTCCTGACTGTGGTGGGAGAGGAGACAAGGTCCGACAGTGAGAGGGCTTCTGAAGGCTTCAGGAGAACGCTGGAGCCAGAGAGGACACTGGGCATATACACTGACTCTGGTATCACCCAGTGCTCAGGAAGTTAGAGCAATACCAAAAGCTGCACCATCCTGACTGTGAAGAGAAATCAGTGAGCTTGGACCACCAACATACCTTCCCCAGGTTCTC
>NW_008419540.1:0-300 GCF_000622305.1 Nannospalax galili | reverse complement strand
ACGAAAATTATGACAGTTATGACTGTTATGAAAAGACCGTTATGACACTTAGGAAAGTTATGACTGTTATGGCAGGTAGGACAGTTATGACAGTTATGAGAATGATGACAGTTAGGACAGTTAGGACCGTTATGACAGTTATGACAGTTCTGACAGTTATGACAGTTATGAGAGTTTTGACAGTTCGGACCGTTAGGACTGTTAAGACAGTTATGACAGGACAGGTAGGATCTTTAGGACACTTATGAGAGTTATGACAGTAGGATCGTTTGAACAGTTATGACATTTATGACAGTTATG
>NW_008419539.1:0-300 GCF_000622305.1 Nannospalax galili | reverse complement strand
AGGTCCTATTTGATAACATTATTGGACTTTTGGTGGGTAAACAGTAGGGAGGAGGAATGTTGGTTGTGATCCCCCAGAGAGATGTGGACATCAGGAATAGATTATGTACTGTGAGAGTTCAGGGCAGAGGTTTCTTCCTTTTGGCTTTCCCTGGCTTATTTGGAAAGAACCGAGTCTTGGAACTAGGACAAGAAGCCCAGTATAAACAATACTTCCAACTGCTTGTCTTGTCTTTTAGAAAATAAATCCTTATTGAAATACGTTGTAATTAGTGTGTCATTAAGTGGTCATAACTCTCCC
>NW_008419538.1:0-300 GCF_000622305.1 Nannospalax galili | reverse complement strand
TGATAACAGAAAAGCCAAAAAGAATTCATTTAAGTTGGGACAGCTTAAGAGGTATCTAATTAAATCTACAAAACCACTTGTATTTAAATATGTATATTCACATACAGTGCACACACACACACACAGTGATCATAGGTAATCACTAATTAAAAAGTTATGAGGTTAAAAAAAAAGTTATGAGGTGAAGACATTGTTCTAAATATTTGGCTTATCCCACTTTATTCTGGCAGTCAGCATACGAACTAGGGATTATCTTTCTTGTGGGGGTTGAGGAATGAGGAAGGCAGTTTGGACACTGGC
>NW_008419537.1:0-300 GCF_000622305.1 Nannospalax galili | reverse complement strand
GCGGCCTCAGCCCAGGGCAGGCAGAAGAGTGGCCTCAGCCCAGGGCGAGTGAAGGAGCAGCTTCAACACCCATGAGAACGAAGGAGTGGCATCCACGAGAACGGAGGAGGAGCAGCCACCGCTGGTGGTGACCACACCTGGTGCCCAACTTGGGGCTCAAAAAGCCCAACCCCATGAGGCTGTAACACTTGGGCTGTAACACTCTGGACATCTGGTGCCTTTTTGCCAGTAATCCTTCCATTGGTGCTTGCCGCTTTCATTCTCCTGTGCTTCCTCTTCTGGCTCGCAGTCTTCAGTTTG
>NW_008419536.1:0-300 GCF_000622305.1 Nannospalax galili | reverse complement strand
GGTATGTGCTAGGCCATGGGTTTTATCACCAGCACTACAATAAAACAAAAACCAACTCTGGGGTTTGCATGCCTAGATCTGCCTCTGGCTGGTTGTCCCAGTGTTGTGTGGGGTGCTTATCTGTTTCCCTGGGAAATAGATATTGTGCAGGACCTTGTATTTGGAAGCATTCCACAAACACAGGGCCCCATGGTGGTCAGTCTTCATGGTCAACCTGACTGAACTGAGAATCTCTAGGAGATTGAGGCGCAGCTCTGGGCCTGTCTGTCAGGTCATTTCTAGAGATGGGAAGACCTGTTC
>NW_008419535.1:0-300 GCF_000622305.1 Nannospalax galili | reverse complement strand
AAACAAAAATCTTCAACAAAGTGTGTGGGACTCAGGCAACCCAGCAATGTGTGGAAAGATAACTCTCTGCGGCCAGGTGGGGGTTTAGATCAGAACACAGGTGTTTGACATTCGGAAATCGAGCAACTCATTCACATAGTAACAGCAGAAAGGGGGAAACTATGCAGTCCTTTCGACAGGTGTAGAAAACCATTTGACATGACTGAATATAACAGAATGGGCCTAAGAAAACACCCAGAGAGCCATGAGTAGGCAGGAGTGACAGGGAGCAGGCGGTGTGGACCACGGGTTATGCACGCT
>NW_008419534.1:0-300 GCF_000622305.1 Nannospalax galili | reverse complement strand
TTCCCCTCTGGAAGTCAGTTATGCTGTGTTTACACTTGTTTATTTAATTTTGTTTTCTTTTATCTTGTTAACCCACTGGTTGGGCACTCACGAGTTAGTGTCAAGAAAAAGCTCATATATGACTTGTGCCTAATCTTTTGTGAGAAACACAGCTGGTCCTATGATTGTTCCTAGCATTTCTGGAAGTGATTTTGAGATATAATTACATGCCAGGTACCTGCATGGCAGGTGGTAAGCATATGCCTAGCTGGTAGGAGTGCTGAGTCTGTAGGAAAACCAAAAAGAAATGCAAGCTTTTTA
>NW_008419533.1:0-300 GCF_000622305.1 Nannospalax galili | reverse complement strand
TTTTTTTTTTTTCATGCTTGTGGGTATGTGCACATGCACGTGGAGGCCAGAGGTTAATGTTGGGAATCATCTTTTATCATTCTTCTACTTTATTCACTGAGGCAGGGTCTCTCAATCAAGTCCAGAGCTCACCGATATGGCAAGTCTCTCTAGCCAGCTTGTTCTGGGGATCCCCTATCTTCTTTTGATGCTAGAATTACAGGTGGGCTACCCCATAACCTGGCATTTATGTGGGTTCTGGGGATCCTAATTCCAGTATTCGCTTGGGCAGCAAGAACTTTAACTGTGGAGCCATCAGTT
>NW_008419532.1:0-300 GCF_000622305.1 Nannospalax galili | reverse complement strand
TGAAATCAGGAACCAGACAAGGCTGTCCACTATCTCCACTTATAACATAGTGCTTGAAACTCTTGCAAAAGTAGTAAGACAAGAGCAGGAAATTAAAGGAGCAATAATTGCAAGAGGAGAGATCAAATTATCCCTTTTTGCACATGATACTATATTACATCTAAGAGACACCAAAAATTCCACAAGAAAACTCCTAGAAGTTATTAACACGTTCAATAAAGTGGCAGGTTGCACAATTAACCTACAAACGTCTGTAGCCTTTCTATACACCAATAACAAGCAATCAGAGAAAGAGCACAT
>NW_008419530.1:0-300 GCF_000622305.1 Nannospalax galili | reverse complement strand
AATTCTCACTCTGTTTTCCCCTCTTGTATTTGCTTATACCTCAAGCCCCACCCAGTCAGAAACAGAAGATTTAAGCCAACAACAAACTCTGCTTAAAATCAAAGAGGAAAATAGATGGCAGAGAGGACAGAGGTTAAAACCAAGCGAATAGGGAGATAGACCCTGAGTAAAAGTGGAGCGAGTCCTTACCCACTTCCCCATGTCTATGCGGGAATTTTGTCCGGTTTGGGCTTGAATAGTGTCTTACAGGAATGGGACTCTTGGTGGGCCCAGTGGATGGACCCACACTGAAGGACATTT
>NW_008419529.1:0-300 GCF_000622305.1 Nannospalax galili | reverse complement strand
CTGGAGCACCCTACCCAACCTCCCCCTTCCTTCAAGTCTGCTCAAATGTCATCTGGCCAGAAAGGTGCCATCTAAATTTTGCATCCTCTCCCATCAACTCCAAAGTCCCCTGGTCCTGTCCTTAAAGTCCTTCTGTGTTCCTCACTGCATTTTAACACACGGGTCAGTTATGGTGTATTTATGATCTGGCTCCCGCTTTAGGGCGCAAGTCCACAAAGGATGGGAGCCAGACTACATTCTCTAAATCCTTCCTCCCTCCCTCACTCCTTCCCTCCCTCCCTCCCTTTCCTTCCTCCTTCC
>NW_008419528.1:0-300 GCF_000622305.1 Nannospalax galili | reverse complement strand
GTGATACTATTGTTACATTGGAGCATTGTGATGTCACATTGCAACATTAGAATTCCTACTGTGACATTATGATGGCAAATTGGAGCAATAGAAGGGCACACAGGATGATAGTTTTGGCACACTTGCGAATTAGGAAGTCACATTGGAGCACTGTGACATCACAACGGAATACTGTAAAGTCATATTTTAACATTGTGATGGCACCAAGGAGCATTGTGATGGCACAGCGGGCCATAGTTTTGGTATATCGGAGCATTGTGATGTCACATTGGAGCATTGTGAAGTCATACTGGAACATTA
>NW_008419527.1:0-300 GCF_000622305.1 Nannospalax galili | reverse complement strand
AGATCTAGTACTTATTAAGAACCCAGAACCCACCAAGAGTATTTCACAACTCCTGTGGGAGGGTCGATATCCTGTGTTATACTGTCCACTCCTGGACCTTTCTGGAACCACCTGAAGAGATTGCAGAGCCCCAGGCCATCATTGAGATCCATTTCAGCTGTGAACCTTGGAGGCCCTGAGAGTAATCTCAGGAGACAATACCCCCAAACACAGATATTCTTGTTTGCTTTTAATTGCTGCCACAAAACAGTCTAACCAATACCAATTTGAGAAGAAAAGGGTTTTTGGTTTGTTGTTGTT
>NW_008419526.1:0-300 GCF_000622305.1 Nannospalax galili | reverse complement strand
AAGTAATCCCCTTTAGAAACAGGGAAAAATCTAGACTCCCATTGTGGAGATATGGCATTTCTTTCTTAGTCTGAAATAAAAATGTATTGCTTTTATACAATCCCATTAAGAATCCAAAACAAAATAAATTGGCCAGTAAGTTTTTTGGGTATCGGCATTTTGTATCATGCCATGTGGTTGGATTAAGATGGTGGCAATGTCTCACAGGTCACTGCATGTGACTGTACCCATATTGATGATGTCATCAATCAAGATGGAGACCAGGCCACATGTTTGCCTCCCTCTTGGTGAGGTCAGCAG
>NW_008419525.1:0-300 GCF_000622305.1 Nannospalax galili | reverse complement strand
GAGCAAAGTCAGCACTCAGTGGATGACCACAGGGTCTGGGGAGATGACTCAGTTCATAAAGTACAAACATGAAAACCTGAGTTTGACGAGTGGATCCATCGGGCTTGCTGGCCAGTCAGCCTAGCCTAACTGAAGAACTGCAGGCCAATGAGAGACCCTGTCTCAAAAAACAAAGTAAACAGCAACACGACATCTGAACTTTACAACTGGTCTCTACACACATGTGCATACACATGCACCTCACCTGCACACATGTACAAACACACACACACAGGATGCCCAGCAGGACTGCTGAGTGAC
>NW_008419524.1:0-300 GCF_000622305.1 Nannospalax galili | reverse complement strand
TAACACATGGGTGTAACCCATGCAGATAATACACTCATACACATAAAAATTAAATATTTTTTTAAAAGATAGAAATATTTTTACAAATTGTATAAAAATATCACTAGGTCTTATGAACAAAAGGATAATGAGTTTGGAAAAGACTGTGTGCGTGTGGGAGGAGGAGAATTTTAAGTAACCAGCAAATTCTATTTTACTGATGGTCAGTATAAGACTTGTTGGCTAATTCCATGTTATAGATTTCAAGATTCAAGAATGTTATATTGCATTTGCAAATTTTAAAACTCTGTTCTGCAGCTC
>NW_008419523.1:0-300 GCF_000622305.1 Nannospalax galili | reverse complement strand
CCTTTATTTTTCCATGTATTTTAAAATTCGCTTCTGCAGTGGCTGTACAACTTACTACCACCTGTGAGATGGAGGTGAATCGGGATCTGACCCGATTGTTCACTCAAGTCCATAATGTATCGCTTCCCGAGAGTTGCCTCCAAGGTGATCTAAAACTAGATAGCTTTTCTGAGTATGAATATATCAATTTCCCAAGGCGTGTAGCTCACACAATCCCTAGGCTCTAACATTCACACCTAAATGGCTCATATGTAATGACCCTAATGGAGCAGCACGTGCCCTGATCTAAGTGACTGTGGA
>NW_008419522.1:0-300 GCF_000622305.1 Nannospalax galili | reverse complement strand
CTGCTATGTAGACCAGATTGGTCTTGATCTCACAGAAATCTGTCTACTTCGTCCTCTGCAGTACTAGGACTAAAGATGTGCACCACCAAACCTGGCATGGGAGTTTTGATATCATTGATTTCATTTGTATTTGATTTTCCACTTAGTCTTCTTCATGCAAAAGTTCCATGTTTGCTGATATTGTGTTAAAAACAAAATTATGAAAGATAAAGTTTGTGGAAATTTTTTAAAAATATTCTAAAAAATTACAAAACCAATCCTAATACAATTCAGAGCAAAATATCTACTCAAAAGGTTTTA
>NW_008419521.1:0-299 GCF_000622305.1 Nannospalax galili | reverse complement strand
GCTCTTCTTTGCTCGCTCTCTCACTTGCAGGCTCACCTTCTGAGGAGCTGGCACCTGGGATCTGTAGCCCCAACAGAGGTTGACCCTTTCCAATGGCGTCTGTGCCAATCACTGCACACCCAATGGCTTAGATAATCACTTCTCACAGATCTGGAGATCAGAAGTGTGGAGTGGTCCTTCCTGAGGGAAAATTGAGGTGTTAACAGAGGTGTTAACAGCATGGTGTCCCTTTCTGGAGGCTCTGGGGAGACTTTTTTTTTTTCGGTCTTTTTGAGACAGGGTCTCCCTGTAGCCCCAGC
>NW_008419520.1:0-300 GCF_000622305.1 Nannospalax galili | reverse complement strand
TTTTTTTTTCTTTCTTGGTGGTGCTGGGGATGGATTCCAGGGCTTTGCACGTTAGGCAAGAACTTTACTACCGGACAACATCCCTAGTTCCTATGATGTCTATTTTAGAAGCACACTTAAGGAATTCATGACTTACGTTCTTAAAACGTTTCTAGCCAAGGCTATTTACCAGACGAGGTAATCCTGTGAAAGACGAGGTGAGGTGAAAGATGGCTGGAGCAAAGAGGATGATTAAGTTCGATGACCTAACATCCGGTTACAGAAGTCTGCTGTGCACCACCTCAAAATTCTCTCAAGGCA
>NW_008419519.1:0-300 GCF_000622305.1 Nannospalax galili | reverse complement strand
ATCCTAAGGGAGGCTCATGGTTTCAGGATGGCAGCTCCAAATGTACAGAGTCGGATGTCTAGAGTTCAGGCCTGGGCTTATCTTTAAGATTTGTGTGTGACATTTCTTTTTGTGAGTTCATTAAAATAAAGTGATTTTTGTATTTTAAAAAGATGCATATTGCTGACATTCAATAACGACATAAATCCAACAAAGTCTCCTAAAATTTTCCAGATGGTGCTTTTCATAGGTGTAAATGACTTGTTTTTATAATTTATGTAGAATTAAAAAAGATAGAATGTAGCAAAAATGATTTTTTTT
>NW_008419518.1:0-300 GCF_000622305.1 Nannospalax galili | reverse complement strand
AGTTATTAATGAGAATTTATGAGATGAAATATGGATCTAGAAAGAGCAATATTTTGGCTGAAGAGTGTTTTACGTACCCATCACCTTTTGCAAAATGTGGTTAAAACTGCACATCATAAAATCCTGTTGAAAATGCTGTAAGGCAGTCAAAGGCAAAATCCCAAAGTGATGGATGATGACTGGTTACCAGATCAGCAGTATGGAACTAGAGAGAGGATCTGTCTCTGTTCAGGCAAAAGCCAAGCATCCAGGTTTAGAGGACGCGGACTCTTTCATGACAAAAGATGAGGTCAATGTTAA
>NW_008419517.1:0-300 GCF_000622305.1 Nannospalax galili | reverse complement strand
ATTAGACTGACAAATATCTCACTTAGGAACATCAATTACTACTGAAAATATGTAACAATTTGTTTTAAAGTAATATCTTTATGTATTCACCATTATCTCAATATCTAAAAATCCATATATTTGTTTTTACAGTAGAGACCTGCTCAGTATACATATATATTGAAATCTATGTGAGCAACATAGGTGAGCATCTCATTGTTCTTGCATTATGATATTTAAAGGCTAGTGACACTTTGCCTATGCTTCTTCCTATTGAATAAGTGTTACTTAATAAGCATGCTATATGAGCTTGCATATAGA
>NW_008419516.1:0-300 GCF_000622305.1 Nannospalax galili | reverse complement strand
CTAGCCCTAGGAGTAGCCATAAACTTAGCCCTAGTTGTAGTCTTATTCCTATCCCCTAACTTTAGGGCTAGGTTTAGGAGTTAGAGTTATGGTTATAGTTAGGGTTGTGGATAGCGTTGTTTAGAGCTTATCCTAGGACCAGGCTTATCTTAGGTTTACCCTGGGTTGACTTCTAGGTTAGGTCTAGGGTTAGGGTTAAGATTAGGCTTAGGTTTAGGGTTAGAATTAAGACTAGGAAAGGGGTTAGGGCTAGCTTTAGGTTAAGACTAGGGTAATGGCTAAGGTCAGGGCTATGGCTTG
>NW_008419515.1:0-300 GCF_000622305.1 Nannospalax galili | reverse complement strand
AATATGACTTCACAATGTTCCATTGTGACATCACAAAGTTCCAAGGTGACAACACAATGCTCCAGTATTCCAATACTATTGCCCCATCTGTTTTTATATTTCTCCATACTGGATCAAAATGTTAAAAGATGACATCAAAATGTTCCTTTGTCATTTCACAACGTACAATTGTGATGTCACAATGCTCCAGTATGCCAATATTATTACCCCATCTGCCTATATATTGCTCCATAGAGCCATCAAAATGCCACAATATGACTTTTCAATGTTCCGTTATAACATCACAATGCTCCAATGTGC
>NW_008419514.1:0-300 GCF_000622305.1 Nannospalax galili | reverse complement strand
CCTTCTTCCTATCACTTTTCATTTTTTTTAAATATTGATTTTCTAGATGCACCTAAAGCTTTTTTCAGACTACATGGGCAATCTGTTGTAGAAGGGAAGAGTCACAGAAAAGTATTGTCTGAGGTTAGTGGGTTTCAATTTTGAGTGATCGCCTAACAGTATCTCAGTGAGGGAAAAGTAAATAAAATTGCAGTGGGCCGGGAAGGGGTGAAATTTCACATCATTATCAAGAGGCGACAGATACTCACCCTGAAGAAGGTTCTCAGTGTTTCTTAGGTTGACTCACTGAAAGACCTGGGA
>NW_008419513.1:0-300 GCF_000622305.1 Nannospalax galili | reverse complement strand
TTGGTATCATTTGTTCTCTTGATCTTAGCCAGTCTGACTGGGGTAAGATGCGATCTTAAAGCGGTTTTAAATTCACATTCTTTGTTTTCGGGCCCCAGACACCTAGGGAACCACTACTGCTTCCTGATCCTTTTCATCAGGACCAACTCAGTACCTTCTCTGGTGCCCAGGAGCACTGCCTCTGGGCCTGGCCCAGCCCTTACCTCTCTCTGCTTCCCTGGGCCTGCACAACCCACCAGCCTCTTTCCTGGATGACCTTTCCTCTTCCTGATCCTTTGTATCCAGACCAACCCAGCTCCT
>NW_008419512.1:0-300 GCF_000622305.1 Nannospalax galili | reverse complement strand
CTGGTGGTGAGGGGGAGGGAGCTGTAGAGAACAAAGCAGAGAAACCCAGAACTCTGGGGCAGCCCAAAGCCTCAGGGCGAAGATGGTTAGTAAAGAGGTATAAAAGAAGAAGAGGAGAGATTACTCTTTTCTTAGGAGTTCAGAAAAGTGGGCAACACTTACAGAGCCACATATTGCATGCAACTTGATCCACAAGAACTTCCTTTTTAAAAATATTTTATTTAGTATTTTTATTTTATTTTATTTTATATGCATGGGTGTATTGCCTGCATGTACTTAAGTGCACCCCTGTCATGCAAT
>NW_008419511.1:0-300 GCF_000622305.1 Nannospalax galili | reverse complement strand
AGATTAAGGGTTAGATTTAGGTTTGTGTTTAGAGTTAGGGTTAGGGATAGATTTAGGTTTAGGATTTGTGATAGGGTTAGGGATTAGGTTAGGTTTATCTAAAGGTTTAGGTTTAGGTTAGGGTTAGGGGTATGACTAAGGTTAAGGTGAGTGTTAGGTTTAGGTTTACCTTTAGATTAGGGCTATTTATATGGTTAGGGTTAAGGCATGGTTGAGGTTTAGGGTTTAGGTTTACCTTTAGTTAGGCCTATTTTTATTGTTAGCATTAAAGCATGGTTTAGGTTTAGGGTTTAGGTTATT
>NW_008419510.1:0-300 GCF_000622305.1 Nannospalax galili | reverse complement strand
GCAGAATTCTACCACACCTTGAAAGAATAACTAACACTAATATTCCTTATTCTGCAAAAGAGGAATGGAGAAAAACTCAAAATTCATTCAGAATTACTCTAGTACCAAATCCTGACAAAGACCCAACCAAAAAGAAAGAAAACTCCATACCAATCTCTCGGATGAACATAAAATGCTTGCAAACTGACTGCAAGAACACATCAAAAAGATTATCTACCATGATAAAGTTGGCTTCATCCTAGAGATGCAGGGATGGTTCAATATACATAAATCAGCAAATGTAATCCACCACACAAACAG
>NW_008419509.1:0-300 GCF_000622305.1 Nannospalax galili | reverse complement strand
TACTTGCAGATGTTCATGTGTCCTGAACCCTCTCCCGTAAAGATGATCATGTCACCTGCCAAATCTAACGTGCAGATGGTCGTGTCTCCTCCACTCTCATAAGTGCACATGGTCGTGTCACCCTCCCTCTGCCATAAAGTTGGCCGTGTCACCTGCCCTCTTAGTCATGCACATGATCATGTCACCAGCCCTCTCTTCGATGAAGATGGTCGTGTCACCTGCCTCCTCTCACGTGCAGGTGTTCGTATTACCTGACCTCTCTAACGTGCACATGGTTCTGTCACCTGCTCTCTCTGACGT
>NW_008419508.1:0-300 GCF_000622305.1 Nannospalax galili | reverse complement strand
ACCATGTGTTGGTGAACTTACACACATACAGGCAAAACACTCATACACATGATAAAAAAATTAAAAATGAAAATAATTTTTAACTCACGGGCCATACAAAAAGGGGAGGGACATTGGTTGGGATTTGTCCCATTGGGTCCAGAGACCATAATTTGATAACTAAGCTGGAATTAGCTCTTATTTTAAGGGGAATTCTTCTATCCCATTATTAAAAACAGAAAACATGTTTTAAATATTTTATTTATTAATTTTTTAATTTTTATTTTATGTGTATGCATATATTGCCTGCATGTAGGTAAG
>NW_008419507.1:0-300 GCF_000622305.1 Nannospalax galili | reverse complement strand
TTTTTTTTGAGATAGGGTCTCACTCTATAGCCTAGGCTTCCCTGGAACTCACTATGTAGCCAAGGCTGGCCTTTAATTCATATTGCAACATCAAGTTGGGTGGAATGAAGGGCAGCATCCTTCACAGGAATTTAAAAATTTATACTCAAATACATACCATACAGAGTTGACATTTTAACCATTTTTAAGTGTGCAGGTCAGTGCCATTAAATACATTCACACTGAGAGCTGGAGAGATGGCTTAGTGGATAAGAGCACTGGCTGCTCCTGCAGAGGACCCAGGTTCAATTCCCAGCACCT
>NW_008419506.1:0-300 GCF_000622305.1 Nannospalax galili | reverse complement strand
CTGAAAACTTGGAGTCTATTAGGAATGAATGAAAAGGCAATCAGAGGCCAGACTGTAATAACCGCAGCTCTGATGGTGTAGCACAGCCAAGACACACGACAAAGGGAAATTCTTCCCAAAGTAGTATTTCAAAGCACAGTAACATGATAACGTAAGAGAAGTACAAAGGTCATTCATTAAGATGAATACCCAGTAAGTACATAGTGATCTGCAAATTAAGATTTGGGCTGCAGAAGACTCCACAGCTCGCAGTTTTGTGGAATTGGGTGGAGAGGAATGTTCTTAACTCAGAAAATTCAA
>NW_008419505.1:0-300 GCF_000622305.1 Nannospalax galili | reverse complement strand
ACACGACCATGTGCATTTCAGAGGAGGCAGGTGGCACGACCATCTGCATGTGAGAGGGCCAGGTGACATGACCATGTGAACTTCAGAGAGTGCAGGTGACACAACCATCTGCAATTCAGAGCAGGCAGGTGACACGAGCATCTAGAATTCAGAGGGGGCAGGCAACACGACCACCTGCACGTCAGAGTGGTCAGGTGACACGACCATCTGCACATCAGAGAGGCAGGTGACATGCCCATCAGCACGTCAGAGGGGCAGGTGACACGACCATGTACACGTCAGAGGGTACAGGTGACACGA
>NW_008419504.1:0-300 GCF_000622305.1 Nannospalax galili | reverse complement strand
TGCCTCCCAAGTGCTGGGACTACAGGCATGTGCCACCACGCCCGGCTATGATTAAGGATTTTTAAACTTGCATTTACCTTTGTTGATGACACATGTGCAATGAGTCTTTAAGCACATTGAGACTCTTCATGTCCTTGGTAAGTGGTATGAGCAGTTGTTATTTCACAAAAACTAGTTCCACAATTTTAAATTCTATCAGTTTTTGCTTAGAATTCATACATATAAAATAAAAGTATTTTAAAGAGAAAAAAGAACACTGGTTGTTCTTGCAGAAGACCCAGGTTCGATTCCCAGCACCCA
>NW_008419503.1:0-300 GCF_000622305.1 Nannospalax galili | reverse complement strand
TGTTTTCTTAATGATAGCCATTCTGAATGGGGTAAGACGGAATCTCAATGTAGTTTTGATTTGCATTTCCTCGATGGCTAAGAATACCGAACAGTTTTTCGTTTTTGATCATTTGTACTTCATCTCTTGAGGTCTGTCTGTTCACTTCAATTTGCTCATTTGTTGATTGCACTATTTGCTTCTTTGTTTTTTGTTTTTTCTTAATATCTTGAAGTTCTTTTTATAGTTTAGATTTAATCCCCTGTCCTATACAGCTGGAAAATATTTTTCTCTGGGTAAAATTCATTGCACCTTCTATAT
>NW_008419502.1:0-300 GCF_000622305.1 Nannospalax galili | reverse complement strand
AAGACTAACCATAGTAAAGAGTTAAAAGTTCAGATGCTCATATGAGAAAGACCATAAGGCAGTTGTCCTTTGTGGCTTGGTTTACTTCACTTAGAATCATTTATTTGAAATGCTCTCCATTCTCTGCTATTTCATGATTTCAAGTTATCTTAAAGCTGAGTAATATTTCACTGTGCATATTTAGCACATCTTCATTATGCATTCATCAAGTGTTGGGTGTTTAGGTTACCTCCATATTCTCGCTACTGTGACTAGAGTAGCCATGACCACGAATGTGCAGGGATCCTTGTGTCTGAGACA
>NW_008419501.1:0-298 GCF_000622305.1 Nannospalax galili | reverse complement strand
GAGAGAGAGAGAGAGAGAGAGAGAGAGAGAGAGAGAGAAAGAGAGAGCTGAGACTTGGGTTTCCCCTCTGTCTCCTCATGTTTGGCTGCCTCATGAATAAACTCTTTCACAAAATGTGTCATTTCACTGATTGGCAGACTGTGTGGCAGGCAAAAGGAACCTGGTTCATGCACAGTTTTGTCATCTGGCTACCTTGTTTTGGGCTCAGTGGGTGTGTCCCATGGGGTACATGTTCTTCCAAGGGGCAGGGCCTGCTGCAGAGAATTGGCTGTGGAGAGTTAGCTGTGGAAAGAGGAGC
>NW_008419500.1:0-300 GCF_000622305.1 Nannospalax galili | reverse complement strand
CACTGCGGTTAATTTCAGCTGTCAACTTGACACAATCTTAAACAAACAGAGGAAGCAGGAACCTCAACAGAATTTTCCCTATCAGATTGGTTTGCTATGGTCTGTTGGTGTGGTATTCTTAATTGTTAATTGATGTAGGGAGGCCCAGCCCACCATGGCAGCACCACCCTGGGGCAGCTGGCCTGGGTTGCATAAGAATGCTGGTCCAGCCTGAGCCAGAGAGATCCAGCTGGTGTGACCTCCATGGTACCTACTTCCACTCCAGCTTCCATGTTCCTGTTTTAAGTCCCTGCTGTGGCA
>NW_008419499.1:0-300 GCF_000622305.1 Nannospalax galili | reverse complement strand
CATTCATTCATTCATTCATTCATTCAGAGATGGAGGTCTCAATATGTGGCCTGGCTTGGTGGCGAACTTATAGTCCTCCTAGCTCAGCTTCTGTGAATACTGAGATTATAGGCAAGTGCTATCATGCCTGGCCACATTTTCTTTTTTTAATATTTCATTTGTTTTATTTTATTTGTATGTCACCTGCATGTGTGTAAGTGCACCTGTGTTGTGCAAAGCCTGAAGAGGTCAGAAGAGGATGTTGGTTCTCCTGGAACTAGAATTACAGATGGTTGTTAGCCACCATGTGGGTGCTGGGAA
>NW_008419498.1:0-300 GCF_000622305.1 Nannospalax galili | reverse complement strand
CATCCATCATCACCACCACCACCATCACAGCCATCATCATCATCATCATCACCATCATCATCATCATCATCATCGTCATCATCATCATCATCCATCATCACCACCACCATCATCATTGTCATCATCATCCATCATCATCCATCACTCACCACCATCACCATCATCCACCACCACCATCATAACCATCATCATCATCATCATCACCATCATCGTCATCATCATCCATCATCAGCACCACCACCATCACAACCATCATCATCATCATCATCATCGTCATCATCATCCATCATCACCACCACC
>NW_008419497.1:0-300 GCF_000622305.1 Nannospalax galili | reverse complement strand
GTTACTACATAGGCAGAAGGAAAAGTCAGAGCAGGGGGTATAATAGAATGTTTCAATAGTCATTAGGTTACTACTTTGTTTTGTGAAAAGAAGTTTCACATGTTCTACTGGCTCACAAGTGTTGGTGCTATCCTCTTTTGCCTCAGGAAGATCACAGGTTTCATCTTAATGATAAGAATTTGGCTCTTTCCAACAGGTGTCTCAGACCACTTGGTAAAGTCCCTTGCATCAAGGACCCAAGTGTTTTATAGGTCTTTCTTTCCAAAAAATTTTAAACAATTTATATTGAGTATTTTTATG
>NW_008419496.1:0-300 GCF_000622305.1 Nannospalax galili | reverse complement strand
ACTCAGGTCCTCATGCTTGTACAACAAACTCATGTATGCACTGAGCCATCCGCCCAGACCCTTACACAATTCTTGGTACCGAGTTTAGATGACTAACTTCAATGAACAGATAGCCGAACCAAGAAAAGACCTTTTACCATCAGAGAAACCAGGTGGACCACACGCTATGGATCTGTGAAAGTCCCTGGATGCATACAGTTTAGTTATGAGACTGGTAAGATATTTGTCTTTGCTAAATGTATATGAAGAGTCTTTCAATGAACTTCATGATTTTGGAGTAGGGTCATTTGGAGTTTTTTT
>NW_008419495.1:0-299 GCF_000622305.1 Nannospalax galili | reverse complement strand
GGACTGAAAAAAAAACTAGAGAGTGCTTTTAAAGGAAGATTTGGTTTTTATCAAATCAATGGGCAGATTTGCTCTTGCAGAGGACCTGAGGTCAGTTCCAGCACCTATATCATGTGGCTCGCTATCACCTATATCTCCAGCTTCAGGGGGCCCCAACACCCTCTTCTGGCCTCTGTAGCCACTTGCACTCATGTGTACTACCCCTACACACACACACCCACGCACGCATGCACCCGCGCGCATTCACCCATCTTGGGGCTGGAGAGATGGCTCAGCAGTTAAGAACACTGGCTGTTCTT
>NW_008419494.1:0-300 GCF_000622305.1 Nannospalax galili | reverse complement strand
TAATTTTGATGTATCAGTGTTCCAGTATGCCAATAGTATTGCCCCATATGCTTATATATTGCTCCATAACACAATCAAAATGTTACAATATGAATTCACAGGGTAACACTGACCAGGGTAACACTATCGCCCCATGTGCCATTTTCTTGCTTCAATGTACCATCACAATGGTAACCAATGACTTCTCAGTGTTCCTTTGCTACATCACAATATGACAATAAGCCAATACTATCGCCCCATGTGCAAATATATTGCTACAATTTGCCATCAAAGTGCTACAGTATGACTTTTCAATGTTCC
>NW_008419493.1:0-300 GCF_000622305.1 Nannospalax galili | reverse complement strand
TCACACACATAGGGGATGGAGAGGTGGTCAGTGTTAAGAGCACTGACTGCTCTTACAGATGACCCAGGATTGATTTTCAGCTCCTACATGGCAGCTAACAACCATCTGTAACTCCAGTTACAGGGAAATTCAATGCCCTGTTCTGACCTCTGTGGACATTGCATGACGTGGGTGCACTTTCACATATGCAGGGCAATATGCACATGCATGTAAAAATTAAAAAAATAAAATATTTAAAAAATTCACACTTTTTTTTGGATTCTTTCCTTCTGTCCCTAGTCCACCTATATAAATGACATG
>NW_008419492.1:0-300 GCF_000622305.1 Nannospalax galili | reverse complement strand
CAAGAACTTGCAAAAGTCACTGACCTTTAAAAAATCTATTGCAGGGAAGTTTATAGAAACTCTTATTGTTAGCTAGTGAGGGCTACTCTCTGGCCTCTTGGAGCCATGAGCAGAAGTACTGGGTAGCTTTCTCTGTTGGCAATCATGATGTACTTTGCACTGCAGTGGACCATGCTAATGGTACCTTTACTATGCGTAGCAGAGGCAAAGACAGAGATTGGTCAGCCCCTGTGGAAATGCAGTTATGCCTAGAGTGGGGCACACGCCAATTCCTAGCCATCTTCAAGGGAAACAAGACAA
>NW_008419491.1:0-300 GCF_000622305.1 Nannospalax galili | reverse complement strand
ACAAAAGAAAAATGAGGAGGAACCCAATAGAGGAATACTTTTGGAAGTTCTTGTCAAGAAATTCCAGTGGACTCTTATATTAACATTTGAAATTTTCCCTGTTCGCACTTTTTTCTAGTTCCCTGTCTAGAACTTGTTAATTACTCTTTCCTTTACTTCTCCTTCATGTCTCCTATTCACCAGTCAAGGATTTTCTTTTCCCCCTACAAGTAAGAGTCTTTTAGATTGACCCACTGAAAGCGTATCCTAGTTGCCCCACTAAAAGATTTTAGGGTTACCTCTTCAGAGGGGGGAAAGTTA
>NW_008419490.1:0-299 GCF_000622305.1 Nannospalax galili | reverse complement strand
TCACATTCTTGGGGCCATATCCCAAGGCCACCCATCCCAGGCCTACCCACCCAAAGCCCTGCCCCTCCCAGCTTCTACCTACCCCAGGCCTGATATCCCATCTTTGGGCCACCATGCTCTTGGGCTATTTATCCTATGAAGCACTATATCATGACCCAACATGTTATCTCTTGATTAATATTAAGGAAAACATGCCTCTAAAAATGTATCTCTAGAATGTATCTCTAGCTAGGAGTGATAGCACACGTCTTTAATCCCAGTACTTGGGAGGCAGAGGCAGGCAGATCTTTGTGAGTTTC
>NW_008419489.1:0-300 GCF_000622305.1 Nannospalax galili | reverse complement strand
GGCCTGAGGACAACTTTGGGGATGGCTCCTCAGTAGTTATCCACCTAGGGCTTTTTTGTTGTATTTGTTTTTTGTAAATTTTTTATTGAATTTCCTACAGAGCAACTTAATCATCTTTATCCCCCTTTCCCATACAGACCCTCCCATTACCCCTCTACGTTGGAATTCATGCACTCTGTCTTTTGTGTTAAGGCCTATTGTGTCAAGTTAGTGTCCCCAGGCATCCCTCAGTGCAAGTTCATGTACTGAGGTCTAGTCAGCCTATCTAGAGTCCCTTCTTTTAAGAAGATCAGCTCTTCC
>NW_008419488.1:0-300 GCF_000622305.1 Nannospalax galili | reverse complement strand
CACAATGCTCAAATGTGGCATCACAATGCTCATTGTGCCATCACAATACACGGAAGTACCATAAAAATGTGACAATATGACTTCAAAATATTCCATTTTACCATCACAGTGCTCTTTGTGCCATTGGTATGCTCATTTTGACATCACAAGGCACCATTGTGTCAATACAATGGTATGTTGTGTTGTCACCACGTTAAATATGCTACCACGGTGCTCAGTGTCCCCTCACATTCCCCAATGTGACATCACAGTGCTCCATTGTGTCATCACAATTCTCCAATGTGACATCACAATGTTCCA
>NW_008419487.1:0-300 GCF_000622305.1 Nannospalax galili | reverse complement strand
GGAGCATTACATAAAGAACGGAGAAAGAGAAAGAATTTTACAGGAAAGTTATGAGAGATGAAGAGGTACAAGAACCAAGAATTTAAGACTGAATAATACTGAATGAAAAGCAGCTTCAAATGCCCCGAAGAATTTCAGTGGTGTTGAACTTGCTACTAAGGCCGTCAAGGACCTACAAGTTTAAACTGCTTAGTAATGAAAATGTTAAGCAGGGAGTAGTGAATTTAAGCAATGAAATGTCAGAGATCAAGCAGAAAATAGAGGAGGCTTGACCCCTGTAGTTCTTTTTGAAAACCTTGT
>NW_008419486.1:0-300 GCF_000622305.1 Nannospalax galili | reverse complement strand
AGTCATGTGTATGCATCCTTGTTCCGCATGTGTGTGAGTGTCTATCTGTGCATGCATATATGTGTGCATGTATGTGGAGGTCTGAGATGGATGTCGTGGGAATCATCCACGTTTCCTGGTCTCCTCTCTTCGTCAAGGGCTTTTCACTGAATCTGGCTGATCTTGCTAAGCTGCTCACTCTGAGGATCCCCTGACTGTGCCTTTTTCTGAGGCTGAAATTACAGGTGGACTGCCATGCACATGTGGAGCTTATGGAGGATCTGGCATCCAAACTCTGATCATCATCCTTACACAGAAAAC
>NW_008419485.1:0-300 GCF_000622305.1 Nannospalax galili | reverse complement strand
TCAATTAAACAAGGGCCCAAAGGGGAGGAGAGAAATAGGTGGTGGGCCTGCACTGTTCTTTTCGGCAATAATTGCTTTGGGTATTTGAAGTGTTTTGTGTTTCCTCATTAATTTTAGAGTTATTTGTTCTAATGTAAGAAAACAGGATTGGAATTTTTATGGCAAATGTATTGAATTTTAGATCACTTTTGTTATTATAGTCATCCTCAGGATATTACTTCAGTCAGTCTTCAAGTTTGAGAGATCCTTCCTCTTCTAGTTTCTTTTATAATTTCATTCTCTGTGGTTTCCAAGACTTAA
>NW_008419484.1:0-300 GCF_000622305.1 Nannospalax galili | reverse complement strand
ATTCATATCTCTGCTCCACAGACATTAATCTTTTAAAATTTATTTTATGTGTGTTTTGCCTACATATATTTAAGTGCACCCATGTCCTGCAATGCCCATGGAGGCCAGAAGTAGGTGTCAGATACCCTGGAACTAGAGTTAAAGATGATTGTTAGCTGCCATATGAGTGTTGGGAACTGAACCTGGGTCCCCTGCAGGGGCAGCCAGTTGCACATAACCACTGAGCCATCTCTCCAGTCCCTCCCTGGACATTTTCACTCATGTGTTATCAAGCCTTCTCAGAAACCATGAGATCAGCTC
>NW_008419483.1:0-300 GCF_000622305.1 Nannospalax galili | reverse complement strand
TTTTTTTTTACCAAGCAGAGAAAGATGTTTCAGTCATAGCCACTTAGGAAAGCCAGAAGAAAAGATTCTCACCTCTTCATTTGTATCAGCCAAGAGAAAATTGTTCCATTGTTTTGATCAGAATTCTACTCTATTTTGTCTGCACAACAACAATAGTGGACAGATGAATTCTCCAGGAACAGACAAGGTCAAGTTAATGAGCCACCAAAACTAACAAAGTACCAGCTGACTTGGGCATGGTAGCCAATCTGGGCCCCAGTATTAGCTCTGTGCCCTGAAAAGGTTAAATGAGCTTTATCG
>NW_008419482.1:0-300 GCF_000622305.1 Nannospalax galili | reverse complement strand
CAAATCCTAGAGTTCAGTTTGTAGTATTATTCCCATGTTATTTTTTAAAACTTTTATTACTTTTATTTTTTGTGTGTGAGTGTATTGTATGTATGTAAATACACCCATGTTGTACAAAGCTTATGGTGGTCAGAAGAGGGGATTGGATCCCCTGGAACTGGAGTAACCTACGGTCGTTAGCCACCATGTGGGTGCTGGGATTGGAACCCAGGTTCTCCAGAAGAGCAATCTGTGCTCTTAATGGCTGAGCCATCTCTCCAGCCACGTTATTTTCAAATTAATACATGTACCTCAGAGACA
>NW_008419481.1:0-300 GCF_000622305.1 Nannospalax galili | reverse complement strand
GAGTTCTATATCCACCTGTGGCTAGTGACTTCCATCTTGGGTGTCACAGGAGAAGAACAGCTCCATTACCAACAATCTAGAGGGAGAAGACAGCCAGCTCCTATAATGTCTCCTTATGAGAAAAGGCAACTTCATCAGAGACCCTGAGCAGGATCTTCCCTCCCTAGAAGCAGCAGATTCTCTGGTCTGTGCCCAGACCTATGGCGCAGACCCTGGACCCACTGCCAGCATGCTTGAGCCCTCATCAGTGTTACAAGTTCCTGAGCTCTACCCTGTATCTGATTATCAGAATTTGTGAGG
>NW_008419480.1:0-300 GCF_000622305.1 Nannospalax galili | reverse complement strand
GATAAAATCTCAATGTAGTTTTAATTTGCGTTTTCCTAATAGCTAATGAGATTTATCATTTTCTTTTGTATTTTTTGATGAAATTTTGCAATTTTCCTACAATATACTTTGATGGCATTCAGAGACACTCTCTCTCCATAACTTACCAAATGTACTCTACCAAATTAAATGAACTCATGAATCTCATGAATGCATACATATATATTTATCCTATAGAGCAAGATTTGTGTCCCCAAGTGTCCTTCACTATGGACCCATGCACTGGGCCCACCAAGAGTCCCAAACCTATAAGACACTGTC
>NW_008419479.1:0-300 GCF_000622305.1 Nannospalax galili | reverse complement strand
CAGCTACTGCCTCCAGGTCCTTGCCCTGAGTTCCTATCTTGGGCTCCCTGAGCAAGTGGTCTGGGACATGTAAGACAAATAAATCCTTTCCTCCACAAGTAGGTATTGATCAGAGTGTTTTGTCATAGCCATTGAAGGACAAACTAGGACATCTCACAAGACTGCAGTGTGAGTCATGACTGTGAATCATTGGGAAACAGTACTAGGAACAGACAGGAGGTCCAGATACACCAAATCAGCATGTGTAAGATAGGATGATTTGTCTTCCAAGAGGAGAATACAAAGAAGCCCTAGTCCTTC
>NW_008419478.1:0-300 GCF_000622305.1 Nannospalax galili | reverse complement strand
CAGGTTGAAACTAACCTGAGTCTAGAGCTCACATCAACTAGCACACTCCATAAAAACAAATACAAGGGGCATTGAACCTGATGAGTTCAGTTCCTAGAACCCATATAAAAAAAGCAGATATTGAGGCTTAAGGTTGTATCTCTGCAAGGAAAACAATGGGAGAGGAGTGGATCCCTGGAGCCTGGTGGCCAGCTAGCCTAGCCTGTTTGGTCAACTTCCGGGCCAGTGAGAGAGCCTGTCTCAAACAAAATGTGGAAGATGTCTGAGGAACGGACCACACATTGTCCTCTGACACACACA
>NW_008419477.1:0-300 GCF_000622305.1 Nannospalax galili | reverse complement strand
ACTATCTCAACGTGATGAGGAACAATGACAAAAATTAACCCAGCCAAAGCGTTGGGGTTCTCTCGAGATGCTGGGACACAAATCAGAGTCCAGAGTGGTGGGTGAGCTGTGCAGGAGCTGCAGCATTGCCTCTCCACAGCCAGAGGACTCCCGCGCCCATGAGCAGTGAGCGCAGCTTGGTTGCTGTGGCCAAAATGGGGATCCATCCGACTGGACCCCCAGGTCTCAGTCATCCGGGGAAGGGGAGTATTGAGACAGGTGGGGGTAGAGGAAGGCCTGACCACGCCTAGGAGACACCCT
>NW_008419476.1:0-300 GCF_000622305.1 Nannospalax galili | reverse complement strand
CTCACATGGAAGGACATCCTGGTATACAAACTTGACTTGACAGTCCTTAGCCTATAGGACAGAAGGCATAAAATCTGATAGAAGGGGTACAGCTGGGGGAGGTGGTCTAAATATGATGAAGAGGTACTGTACGATGCACAAAAATTCTATAAAAATATTTTTTAAAAATCTGGGGAGTGATTCATGTGACACATCTGGATGGTTATAATTCAGTGGTGGGGAGAGATTTGCTAGTTCTATTCATTATGTTACCTTTAGCCTAGTGAGAGATCCCTGAAATGACTCTCACTTTCAATCATT
>NW_008419475.1:0-300 GCF_000622305.1 Nannospalax galili | reverse complement strand
ATGTGTGAAGCCCTAGATTCAGTTCCCAGTACCCCAAATAAATAAATCCCACAAAAATAAAAATTAAAATTAGTAAAAGCTACTAGTTTGCATCTACAAAATTTGAAAAAAGTCTTTAAAATCTGACAATTCAAAGTATCAATAGATTGTCACGAAGCAGGAATTTTCATACACCGAAGAGAAGTTTTACATTAGCACAATTACTTTTCAGGACAGTTTGATAAAAGCTAGCAATTTTCAAGGACGACAACCTATTTTTGAGCTTTGAAGTCCATTTAGTGTGTCCTACTTGCTTTTTTA
>NW_008419474.1:0-300 GCF_000622305.1 Nannospalax galili | reverse complement strand
GAAATGGATGGATATCTGAAATCATGGGAACCTCTAAAGTTAAACCAAGAAAAGATCAACAGTTTAAACAGACCCATAACATATTAGGAAATTAAAACAGTAATACAAAGCCTCCCAACTGAAAAAAGCCCGGACCCAGATGGATTTGCAGCAGAATTCTACCAGACATTTAAAGACCTCCAACTAATATGACTTAAATTAGTCAAAACAATAGAAACAGAGGGAGAACTCCCAAATTCCTTCTATGAATAGCATCACTCTAATACCCAAACCAGGTAAAGACACAACCAAAAAAGAAAA
>NW_008419473.1:0-300 GCF_000622305.1 Nannospalax galili | reverse complement strand
TCTCATCCTTTATACATCATCACAAACCTAATAGACTTTCATCAATTGCTTAGGCTTTCTCATTTTTTCTTTCTGTTTTGAAAAATATCTCCAATCCCATATCCGTTTAATGTTGTTTACCTTCTCATTTTTTACATAATTAGGAGACATAATAACATTAGCAAATAAAATTTCCATCTGTTGTGAAAAATCTTTTCCTGGGGATACTAAACAATGTTTATCCCTTTCTAAGGTTCTAATGTTAAGCCAATGTTTGATTAAAGCTTTCATGGGAAACCAATGAATTTACTGAACTTACTT
>NW_008419472.1:0-300 GCF_000622305.1 Nannospalax galili | reverse complement strand
AAAGAAAAAGAAAACCCAGGACACCACTTTTTATTTTAATCATTTATAATAAATGCCAGACACACTTAAAATTGCTCTTTTAAGGTATATTATATTTTTGTGTTTATTGAACTTACAGTAGATGTGCCTCCACAGAGAGATGAGTCTAATTTATTATATGATTGCTTATGTGGTTGCACAATTATAAAAATGTATTTTAAATATGTCATCATCTCCTACACTCTGCGGAGGACTCATTCATTTGTATATGTGAGTCATAGTGCATTGATTTTTACCTCTGTTTCTTGTTTAACACTTTTT
>NW_008419471.1:0-300 GCF_000622305.1 Nannospalax galili | reverse complement strand
GGAGCATTGTGATGACACAATGGAGAACTGCAATGTCACATTGGGGAATGTGAGGGGACGTTGAGCACCATGGTAGTATATTTATCAGGGTGATGACACAACACACCATTGTATTGACACAATGGTGCCTTGTGATGTAAAAATCAGCATAGTGAATGCACACAGAGCATTGTTATGGTAAAATGGAACATTTTGAAGTTATATTGTAACATTTTTATGGCATATTGGTGTATTGTGATGGCACAATGAGCATTGTGATGCCATACTTGAGCACTGTGATGACATATTGGAACATTGTGA
>NW_008419470.1:0-300 GCF_000622305.1 Nannospalax galili | reverse complement strand
GTACCCATTGTTGACATCTGGCCTCCACATGCAGGCATAAACATACATGCACTCACCCATGAGCACATGAACATACACACAAGTAAAAGTAAAATTCTGAACCCGTGAGCTCGGGGTGAAAAAATAATCATTTGGGAAATGAGCCATAATTCATTTCACCGCAGTATATTGGTGCATATGTAATAGCAAAGACTTGACTGCACGCGTCTCTGCCCGGGAATAACTTTGGAGACAGTTCAGTCAGCAATTGAAGTGCAGGGGTTCAAAGCCAAGCTGAGGTTTTACTTCCCTTCCTATTTG
>NW_008419469.1:0-299 GCF_000622305.1 Nannospalax galili | reverse complement strand
AACTCACAGAGATCTGCCTGCCTCTGCCTCCCAAGTGCTGGGATTATAGGCCTGTGCTACCACGCCCTGCTCAAAAATTTCTTTTCAAGAAAGTTAAACCAAAAGTTTAACTGAGTGTGGTGATTACATAGTGACATGTAATCTCAGCACTTGGGAAGCTGAGGCAGGTGGACCACTAGTTCAAGATTAGCCTGGCATATATTGCAAGACTCTATATTTAAAAAGAAGGGTAGGGCTGGAGAGATGGCTCAGCGATTAAGAGCACTGATTGTTCTTGCAAAAGACCTGGGTTCAATTCC
>NW_008419468.1:0-300 GCF_000622305.1 Nannospalax galili | reverse complement strand
CACATCACAATCCTCAAATGTGACATCACAATACTCCATGGTGCAATCACAGTGTTTCAATATTACTTCACAATGCTCCATTGTGAAGCAACAATGCTCCAATTTGACGTCACCATGCTCCAATGTGCCAACACGATTATGGGCATGCGGGTTTCGCGGAGTGCCAGCTGCTGGGCATGGCACCAGTCTCCCTCACGCCGCTGGGGGGACGTGGGGTGGGTCGTGCACCACATCTGCTGAAACTCTCCACTACCGGGCCTGGCGGCTCTCGAGGACCGCTGTCAGCTACCTGGTTGGGTT
>NW_008419467.1:0-300 GCF_000622305.1 Nannospalax galili | reverse complement strand
TCTCTACTTTTTACCTTGTATCTTTTCCATTCTCTTTCCTTCAGTGTCATAAACTGCCTTGTGCTACCTATAAAAAATGTCTATTGTACTTTTCAGATGCATCTTTTTTTTGCTATTTAGAAGTACAATAAGTAACAAGCTAAGTAGATGATGCTCTGAATAATCCAGGATCTTTTAAAATGCTTGTTCTTAACTGCAGGGTAGTTGTTTTGATAGTTTTATTGAAAGACTCATTATAGCAGTAGGTCTTTTCTTTTGAACTACTTATACTCTGCATAAAAGAATTTTCAACCATAACCT
>NW_008419466.1:0-300 GCF_000622305.1 Nannospalax galili | reverse complement strand
CTCTTTCAAAGTTCCAAGTACTTCAACAATCCTCCCCAAAACAATATGTCTGTCTCAGCAATACCCCACTTCTGGCACAACTTACTTCTGTATTAGTCACTTTTTTTGTTGCTGTGATAAAACATAATGACCAAGGAAACTTATATAGAGAAGAGTTTATTTTAGATTATGGTTCCAGGGGCAAAAGTCCATGATGGCAAGGGAGATAAAGGTGACCAGAGCAGAAAACCAAGTGATCACATCTTTAATAGGCAAATGTAGAGAAACCAGAAATCTGGTAAGGCATAAGAATTCTCAAAG
>NW_008419465.1:0-300 GCF_000622305.1 Nannospalax galili | reverse complement strand
TTGCTGAGCTATCTTGCCAGGCTCTGTTGAAACTTATGTATAATCATCAATTCCATAACAGATTCACTGCTTCAGGGATCTTAATGGAGAATATAAATAGGCATCCACAGGAGGGCAATGGTTTATGGAAGAGGCAACCCCACTGTATGACATGTAATGAAAAGGTTTATTTATACACATTTTATATGTTCATGGATCTAGATATTCTTAGTCTTTAGAATAATGGCAATAAAGGGCAAGCATTTAGAATGGATTGGTTCAACAAACATGTAATCATTAAAAGGATTTCACTTATTAATC
>NW_008419464.1:0-299 GCF_000622305.1 Nannospalax galili | reverse complement strand
TAATCCCAGCACTTGGGAGGCAGAGGCAGGTGGATCTTTGTGAGTTCCAAGCCAGCCTGGTCCACATGGTGAGTTCCAGGACAGCTGGGGCTGTCTCAAAAAGACAAAACAAAAACAAAACAACAACAACAAGAACAGGAGGCTTCAGAGCTAGAGGGAGCACAGGGTCAGAACACTCCCACTGAGTCTTGGCCTGCCTCCAGCCCCAAGGAGGACATGGATTCCAGTATCATGCTTCCAATCTCCCTGGAAAGGCCAGCTCTTTTTCCCACACCCAAGACTTGCCTAATCTTGCATAC
>NW_008419463.1:0-300 GCF_000622305.1 Nannospalax galili | reverse complement strand
CCGAGTGCTGGGACTAAAGGCTTGCACCACCACTCCCAGCTGGAGCACATATTACTCTTGCAAAGGACCCAATTTGGGCTCCCAGCACCCGCATCAGGTGGTTCACAACTGCCTACAACTCCAGCTCCAGGGGATTTAACGGTTTTCTTCTGGCCTCTTCAGGACTCGGACTCATGTACACATACACACACAGAATTAAAAACAAAATGGCCCCCAGGTATTGTGGCACACACTTTTAATCCCAGCACTTGGAAGGCAGAGGCAAGTGGGTCTTTTTGAGTTCAAGGCCAGTCTGGTCTA
>NW_008419462.1:0-300 GCF_000622305.1 Nannospalax galili | reverse complement strand
AGTTAATCCCAGATCCAGTCAAATTGACACCCAGGATTAGTCATCACAGGGTCTAAGGATCTTTTACATATAGCCTCATGTCACTCAAATAGAGATTTTTTTGAGTTCTTCTTTTCCTATTCTAATCCATTTTGTTCCATACTATCTTGCTGCTCTAAAACAAGAAGTACCCCACTGAATACTGGTAGGGAGGGTGTGGTGGTTTGAATGGAAATGTCCTCCATATGCTCCAAGTGTTTGGACATTTTATCCCCAGATGATGGTGCTGTTTTGGGAAGTTTTAGAAGATGTGGCTATCCT
>NW_008419461.1:0-300 GCF_000622305.1 Nannospalax galili | reverse complement strand
AGTTTAATTCTGGTTTCTTTGTTGATTTAAATGAAAATAGGTTTTCATTTAGATAACCTATTTAAAGGTAAGTTGGGTATTAACATCATCCACTGTTATCCGGGCTTGATAGCACATGCCTGTAAGTCTAGCACTTTAGAGGTGGAACCAGGAGGATCAGGTGTTTAAGTTCATCTACAACTACACATGAGGCTGTCTCAAAAACAAGAAGAAATGAGAAGTAAACCCACTATGATTATATCAGGACATATCTGACTTCTTACATCCAGTGTTGTTTCATTATGAATTGGGAGCCCTAAT
>NW_008419460.1:0-300 GCF_000622305.1 Nannospalax galili | reverse complement strand
GGTGGGGGGTACACTGTCAGAAAAGAATAATGCTCTGGTCTGTGTTCACTTTCTCTGTGAGCTGAAGAATAGAAAGGAATGCTAGGGAAAATGTTGGAGGAATCCAGGTGAGGCGCTGTAGCCCTGCTGGTCCTCACCCGATTCTGTTATTCATTCTGTCCTGTGCGTGTGCTATCTACTCCAGTCTCTCATTCTCTGCCTCCCTCTGTCTCCCTCACACACACAAATTCAACTTTTTAATTTCACTTCCACTGAAGATGCTAAACAGTTACCCTCTGCAAAACAAAATACAACACTGGA
>NW_008419459.1:0-300 GCF_000622305.1 Nannospalax galili | reverse complement strand
CACTGGCTGCTCTTGCAAAGGACCTAGGTTTGGTTCCCAGCACCCACATGGAGGCTCACACCTGTCTAAAACTCTAGTTACGGGAGATCCGACACCTTCTTTTGGCCTCTGTGGGCATTGCATGGGTACATTTAGATACAAGCAGGCAAAGCACTCATACAGTAAAAGTAAACAACGACAACAACCAAACAAGCTATTACAGCTGGTGAAGTTAAAGGAATCTCTGTCAAAGAAGAGCTGAGAGTCGCAGTGGCTCTGGTCTGCAGAGACGCCTAACTCTGGGAGTCCTGAGATCTGGGT
>NW_008419458.1:0-300 GCF_000622305.1 Nannospalax galili | reverse complement strand
TTATTTGAGCTAGAAGCCAGAATAGGGGAGACTAGGGAATATTTGGTAAGGGGGTATTTAAGGTTTTGGATTTTCTCGAGTAGAGGAGAGTTAATGGAAGGAGAGCAGGTGACGGACATAGAGTGGTGCCGGAGAGGGGAGGGAAACATCGTGGCGTGGAGAGGGAGTTCGAGTTGGAGAAAGGAGGAAAGCCGTGTTGGGGCCTGGAATGGAAGGCAAGGGCGAGTATAGCAAGGAGAGAGCATGGGGGGGGGACTTGGCTGTGCCTCAGGCTGGGGAGCAGGAGGAGGTTGGGGCTGG
>NW_008419457.1:0-300 GCF_000622305.1 Nannospalax galili | reverse complement strand
TACTTCGTTAGAGCTGAGTGGCTGATTTGTGACTCTTTGTGAAGGTGTGTGGTGACTCCTGACATTTAGGTGATAACATTTCATCTCTTTCAAGAGGCCAGCTACAGGTAGGAGGCTGAGCTGTCTAAGAGCTTGTTGCTGGCAAGGGTTGCTCCATTTATTAAATCCCTGGCATTCTCTGGCCAGGTTCAAGAGCTGAGATATATAGTGTGATTGAGCTGTGTCTGCTCTTACTCATTTGTGTTGAGTTTATTATATTTAACCCTGTCAGATACATACTTAAGTCTCAGTGGAGATGCT
>NW_008419456.1:0-300 GCF_000622305.1 Nannospalax galili | reverse complement strand
TGACAGAGTCATAAACTCTGGCACCTGTGTCTTCCCAACAGGCCAATTTATTTTAGAATTCAAGGACCTAGCAGTCACGTGGGATATGGCATTCACATACAAAGATTTAGCATACAAAGAAACAGGACATTTAATCTGTTAGTTGGTGCCAGAAATGTTCTTAAACTTTTACTCAAGGTTATCAGTGCCCATCCAGTAATTTATTCACCACAATGTTTTCTTTCTTAGAGCTAAAAGCATTGTGAGCCATTAGCTTTTAGCTCAGGAGTAAACCTTTAACCTGGCCTAATCTCTTAGCCA
>NW_008419455.1:0-300 GCF_000622305.1 Nannospalax galili | reverse complement strand
TAAATAATAAAATAAAAAGTTTAAATTAAAACTAAAATCTGGGGCTAGAGAGACAATTCATCCATTAAGAGCACTTGGCTGCTCTTGCGGAGGACCCAAGTTCGATTCCCAGCACCCACATGGTGGCCAA
The DNA here is from genome assembly GCF_000622305.1 of Nannospalax galili. Lineage (NCBI taxonomy): Eukaryota > Metazoa > Chordata > Mammalia > Rodentia > Spalacidae > Nannospalax > Nannospalax galili. The sequence continues at coordinate 170 of NW_008419455.1, read as the reverse complement.
CAACTGTCCTTAACCCCAGTTCTAGGGGATCCAATGGCCTCTTTTGACCTCCACGGGCATGACACAACACCTGTGCACTTATATACACACAAGCAATACACTCATACACACACACAAAAAATTTCGGGGGGCCTTTTTGAAACAGGGTCTCCCTGTAGCCCTCACTGGCC
>NW_008419454.1:0-300 GCF_000622305.1 Nannospalax galili | reverse complement strand
CCTGCCTCTGCCTCCCAAGTGTTGGGACTACAGGCGTGCGCCACCATGCCCGGCTTGGGCTGTATTTGAAATGCAGTATATATCTTAAATACTAATGACATAGTATATTTCAGCTTAGACTCCTCATGTTTCTGGTGCCCAGAGAATAGGTGTGGCTTAATGTCCAGCCTAGAAATCCTCAAATGACTTACATATAATTATAATGAGCTTAAGTGTTTAATAAAAAGTTCATAAGAGCTAGAGGTGTAGCTCAGTGGTAGAGCTTTTGTCTAGCATGGATGTGACCCTGGCACTGAAAAA
>NW_008419453.1:0-300 GCF_000622305.1 Nannospalax galili | reverse complement strand
CAACACTTATAGAAGCAATTACAGAAGCAATTGCATTAAAATTGAGTGGTGGTGTATAGGAGACCAAGATGACATGTCTTGGGACAAGATGGGCCTGAGTTTTTTAAGATCAGGCTGCAACCACTGTTCAAGGGAGAGGGGGTGCTGGAAACAGGGTCTCAGGACCCTGTCATGTAGAACACCTCATGACTAGCAGAAAGGAGCTGGCCAGGTTAAAGACTTACAGTGTCCTTTGTTCTAAGAAAAAACGTCTTGACCTCCTTGATCTGGGAAGAGGAAAAACAACCTAATCAATAACTC
>NW_008419452.1:0-299 GCF_000622305.1 Nannospalax galili | reverse complement strand
AAAATAAAATAAAGAAGAAAATGTAAACACATGTGTACACACACACCCAGTCCATAAATTCCTTTCAAATTACTCTGTAACTCTGGAGGGATTTGACTAACATCCTGTGTTGTGAAACTTGGATAAGTAGAGGTTTAGTTAACTGTTACTGTTAACATGGCTGGTTTGTGTCTTTAAAATTAGGATATAATATTTCTCTCTCAATCTATCTAGCCTGGAATTCACTATGTAGACCAGGCTGGCCTTGAACTCGTAAGAGATCCTCCTGCCTCTGCCTCCCAAGTGCTGGGATTAAAGGC
>NW_008419451.1:0-300 GCF_000622305.1 Nannospalax galili | reverse complement strand
GAGAAGCAGTCAAGCAATTTGGGAAATTCGTTACCTCTCTGAAAAAAGGCTATTAGTAAATCAGAAATGTTGCCCCTGGGAGAACAGGCTGAATCCAGCCACTTCTGGGGACTCCACGCCACACACTTCCTATACAGTCATAATCCAGCCACTCCGAGAGACACCACTCCACACACCCCCTGTATGGACATACAGAGAGTAATGAGGAGATGGTAGCATTTGCTTAGTACTAATGTGCTTCAAGCACCATGCTGGGCATTGTGTGTTACCTCATCTAACTTTAAAACCCCATGACATGGC
>NW_008419450.1:0-300 GCF_000622305.1 Nannospalax galili | reverse complement strand
ACATGAAAACAAGAATTTTCCAGACAGTGGGAAGTTACTCACATGAACTCACAGTAATGGTACCAGCACGCACAAGAACCTCATAAATCCAAACCAGACAAAATTCCCCAGCACAGGGGTGGGGAAGTGGTTAAGAGCCCCTAACCTTAGCTGAGGAACTTTGGCACCTAATGAATGTTGAGATAGGAGAGGCAGTTTTCTTCAAAGGTGTGACACTAGATAGGTTAACTAGGTTCCCGTGGATGGATGCACACTAAAGGATATTTGGGGTCACAAATTTGACTCACTACACCTTAATAT
>NW_008419449.1:0-300 GCF_000622305.1 Nannospalax galili | reverse complement strand
GCAGAGACCAGATCCAGGCACTCTCAGGTAGTCTTCTGAGGTCTCATGGATATCTAAAATCATGGGAACCACCAAAGCTAAACTGAGAAGAGATCGACGCTTACACAGACCCATAACATAAGGAAATTAAAACAGTAATACAAAACCTCCCAACTAAAAAGAGGCCCAGATGGATTTACAGCAGAATTCTACTAGATATTTAAAGAAGATCTTCAACCAACACTACTTCAATTATTAAAAAGTTAGAAGCAGAGGAGAGCTCCCAAATTCCTTCTATGAAGCCAGCATCACTCTAATACC
>NW_008419448.1:0-300 GCF_000622305.1 Nannospalax galili | reverse complement strand
CAGTCTAAGACATTCCCTTCCTTGGCCTCCTCTTGGGAGAAACATTTGCAGGTGTCCCCTAGGAGACATGCCTAATGATTTAAAGGGTTTCTCCTCATAAGAGCAAGGAAGAACAAAACTTTTAAGGAACAGTGAGTTCTGTGGAGCATTCTAGACACTCTGCTCTTAGTCCTTAGTTCAATGGCCTGACAATAGCCCATTTCCAGGCCATAATCTGCAAGATATACATGTAGGAAAGGACTTTCTAAACCAAACATCAATTGCTCAGGAATTAAGGTCAAGAATCAACAAGTGGGACCT
>NW_008419447.1:0-300 GCF_000622305.1 Nannospalax galili | reverse complement strand
CTTAGGGTTCCACTTTATGTTGCTTACCTAGTATATACAAAGCCCAAGGAATGTAAAGTCTGAGGAGAGCGGGGGAGGAAGGTAGAGTTCAGAAGACACAAGCATTAGGCTACAATGTGCAGTTCCCAGGGGATGAAAGACAAATGAAGATTCGGAGGAAATTCAGAAAGAGGAATAGGCAAGTCTTCCTCACATAGGGAGGGAGAAGAGATGGTGGGAAAGATGGGAGGTGGTCACAGCTTGGAGTCACCAACTGGGGGCAGCAAGCAAGGAGGTTGCTGAGGGAACCAAGGTTCATCA
>NW_008419446.1:0-300 GCF_000622305.1 Nannospalax galili | reverse complement strand
GAAAGAGTCTGCATCCAGATACTTCTGACCTACCCTGTTACTACAAAATGCAAAGAGATAATCATTTAGATTCACATGTGCCAACTTCTTCTGAGAACTCATCCATGCGGACTTCAAAAATTTTGGGTAATATTCACCTTCAACTACACTGTCAATGAAGTACTCCAGGTAACTGAACACATCTCTCACTTTTGCCTCTTAAGCACTTTTATAATTAGATACTTTGTGTTCCTAACATTTCATATTTACTTAGCAACTTACTAAATAATAAAAGAAAACTAATTTTTTAAATTTTATTTA
>NW_008419445.1:0-297 GCF_000622305.1 Nannospalax galili | reverse complement strand
TCTCTCTCTCTCTCTCTCTCTCTCTCTCTCTCTCTCTCTCCCCCTCTCTTTGTCTGTCTATCCCTTTCTCCTCCCCCCTCAATTAAAATACCCATTTTCCCCATTTCACCCTTGATAACACCTGTCTCCTAGGGTCCCTCCTCTCTTGAGCTCTTTCTTCCCCTTCACCCCCACAGTTCCTTGTATAACCCTCCTCCCTCCCCCCCTTGGTAACACCTGTCTCCTACTGTTCTTCTCTCTCAATCAATGTGCCAACCCTAACTTTAAGGCCTAATAAACACAACAGTGACCAGCACA
>NW_008419444.1:0-299 GCF_000622305.1 Nannospalax galili | reverse complement strand
CCCTGCCAAAGATCTGAGTTGTAACTTCTTGATTGGACCCCTACCCCTACACAAGCTTGTACCCTTCTACAATAAACCAGATCTGCGTCAATGAACCTTGTCTCCTGTGTCTGAACATGGCTCTGCTGACACAGTCTTCTCACCAGCCCTGGGGTCTGGGACTGGATAGAAGTAGTGATGATCGAAGGCAGGCCAGGTGAGCAGAAGAGCTGCCTTGGCGCAGCAATGAGCGGAAGAGTGACCACAGCTTGCAGCTGCAGTGAATGAGTGGAGGAGCGGCACCCGGAGACAGCACCCAG
>NW_008419443.1:0-300 GCF_000622305.1 Nannospalax galili | reverse complement strand
AGAACGTCTGCCTCCCTAGACCTCCTGACAAGGGCAGATCCTGAATCTGTACGATCCCAGGACAGTGACGGTCCATCACCTCCAGGTCAGAACCAGCCTCAGGGGCCTGAAGGAGGCACAGGGGGATATCTGGTCCCCGCGCATGGACACCTGGGGCTGGATGAATGGACCTCACAGCCAGGGCGCTGTCTGCTGTACAGAATGTGAGTGTAGAAGGGTCACTGGGAACTCACTCCACTCCACGGTGACGGGTCTGTCCAGGCTGGGGTGCTCCACGTGGCAGGTGTAGACGTCTCCCCG
>NW_008419442.1:0-299 GCF_000622305.1 Nannospalax galili | reverse complement strand
ACCTGGCCTGGAACTCACTTTGTAGACCAGGCTGGCCTTGAACTCACAGATTTGCCTGCCTCTTCCTGCCCTAGTGCTGGGGATAAAGGCATGTACTACCACACTTGGCTGATTTAAGATAATTTTTAAAGATAATTTTTGGGGCTGGAGAGATGGCTCAGCGGTTAAGAATTGTGGTTGTTCTTGCAGCAGACCTGGGTTCAAATCCCAGCATCCACATGGCAGCTAACAACTGCTGTAACTCCAGTTCCAGGGAATTCAATGTGTCCTAGTTTGTTTCTTCATTGCTGTGACAAAAC
>NW_008419441.1:0-299 GCF_000622305.1 Nannospalax galili | reverse complement strand
GGGGCAGGTGACACGACCATCTGCACGTCAGAGGGGCAGGTGACACGACAAACTGCCCATCAGAGGATGCAGGTAACACGACCATCTTTATTGCAGAGAGGGCAGGTGACAGACCACGAGCATGACAACGAAAGCAGATGACACAACCATGTGCACTATTAAGATGGCAGGTAACAAGACCATGTTCACGAGAGGGGGCAGGTGACACAACCATCTTCACGTCAGGGGGGAATGTGACACGAACATATGCAAGTCAGAGGGGGCAGGAGACACGACCATCTGCACGTCAGAGGGGGCAG
>NW_008419440.1:0-298 GCF_000622305.1 Nannospalax galili | reverse complement strand
CCTGCCCTCTCTGACGTGCACATGGTCGTGTCACCTGCCCCCTCTGACTTGATGATCGTGTCTCCTGCCCCACTCTCGTGCAGATGGTCACGGCACCTGCCCTATCAGACGTGCAGATGGTCGTGTCACCTGTCCCCTCTTATGTGCAGATGGTCGTGTCACCTCCCACCACTGACGTGCTAATGGTCGTGTCACCTGCCCCTCTGATATGCCGATGGTCATGTAAAATGCCCCCTCTGACGTGCACATGGTCATGTCACCTGCCCCCTTTGACATGCTGATGGTCGTGTCACCTGCC
>NW_008419439.1:0-300 GCF_000622305.1 Nannospalax galili | reverse complement strand
AGAAATTCTATGAAGAAATACTATCTTCCTTCTAAAGAGAACCTCTTACATATTTTCAGTGGTCGATAAACAAAAGCTAATACAAGGATAATCTTTCAAATTTTGGTACATCTGTGGATTCGTTTTTCCCAGGGATGTGTTTCTTTGGGACTTACTCTCAAATAATCTGCATCATCTATGTATTAGAGATTAAATAATGTATTCAAGACATGATGATATATATAATGAGCATTACCTGGCTTGTCATTTTAATCCTAATTTATGACTACTGACATATTTGAAAATTGTCATTATTTTTCT
>NW_008419438.1:0-300 GCF_000622305.1 Nannospalax galili | reverse complement strand
GTGGATGCTATACTTAGTAGTGTGACCTGCCTGTTTCCCCACCCAGCCATATGTGGTCCCAGATCTAGGTAGGCTGTTTTCACCTCAGACAAAATTTATGTGATTCGCCCATTTCATGAAGTTCTCCTGTGTTCGCTCACACTGTCCTCTAAGTCCCCAGATCTTCTTGTCCTATCCAGTTATCAGCTGAGGGCAACTTCATTGAGTAAATATGGTTCTCTTTTTGTATCTCTCTGCTAGAGTATCAGTTGAGCAAGGGGTGATTTTTTCCTTTGATCACCAATCCCTAGTATCTTTATA
>NW_008419437.1:0-300 GCF_000622305.1 Nannospalax galili | reverse complement strand
ACAAGAAATTAAGAAACAAAGAAATGTATTCCTGTAACTAAATGAAAATGATAACAAAACACAACACAGCCTCTGGGATATTTAAAAACAGTCCTAAGAAGGATGTTTATAGCATTGAATGCCTATATTTAAAAATTCAGAAAGAGCCTATATAAATGAATTAACAGTGCAACTCAAGACTCTGCAAAGTCATGAACAAATCAACCTGAAACCTAGCAGATGAGAAGAAATAAGAAAACTCAGAGCAGAAATTTATGAAATAGAAAAAAAGAAAGAAATTTAAAGAAACAATGAATCTAA
>NW_008419436.1:0-300 GCF_000622305.1 Nannospalax galili | reverse complement strand
TGTTATGAAATGGTTTAAGAAAAAGAAGAAAAACTAAGGTATGATATTTAAGAAAATCTGTATAAATTAAAAATGTGCAAAAATATCAGAAGACACAACATTTTTCTAAATTACCTATAGTTTTTGCTTCTAGAAGATTTTGTCTTATGTGTGTGTCCATGGTGTATGTGTAGCTGCATGTTAACACATGTGTGGCTGCATGTTTGCAGATGCACATACACACGTGTGCCTGAAGTTAGTGTGGAGCGTCTTCGTGATTGCTCTCACTTTGTTTTGGAGTGGTTTCTTGCTGAACCTGGA
>NW_008419435.1:0-300 GCF_000622305.1 Nannospalax galili | reverse complement strand
ATAAATAATTAATTAATAATAAAAATAAATAGAATATTAAAAAGAACATGAGCTTGTTACTATATATTCAGTGTCTTATTAAACATTAACAGTCATTCCAAAGTCTTACTTTAAAATAGAATTGAACTGGAGTGGGTTGCACGTGGCTTGAATGCCAACACTCAGAAGGGAGAGGCAGGTAGGTCTCTGTGCTCCAGGCCAGCCTGGTCTGCATAGTGAGTTCCAGGCCAGCTAGGGCTAAAGGGAGACTTGTCTTAAAAAAAAAAAAAAACCGACAATAATAATAAATAAAAGATAAAG
>NW_008419434.1:0-299 GCF_000622305.1 Nannospalax galili | reverse complement strand
TTTATGTGTATGAGTGTATTGTCTGCATGTATGTGAGTGCACCCGTGTTGCGCAGTGCTGCAGAGGTCATAAGCGGGCTTCGGATTCCCCTGGAACTGGAGTTAAGGATGGCTCGTGGGTGCTGGGAATTGAACCCAGGTCCTCTGCAACAGCAGTTCGTGCTCCCAACCACTGAGCCATCTCTCCAGCCCCTACATCAACTTATTATGTAGCTGAGGCTAATCTTGAATTCTTTTTTTGTTTAGTTATTTTAAGACAGGGTCTCCCTGTAGCCCCAGCTGTCCTGGAACTTACTATGT
>NW_008419433.1:0-300 GCF_000622305.1 Nannospalax galili | reverse complement strand
TAGACAGTCCTCTTGGAATCATCTCTTGAAATAGTGAATCTGCCTTTTGCAGACGCAGCATATTCTGTTGTATGACCCCTATCTTTGGATCTGATAAAACCTAGCCACTCTAGCCTCTTCCCTGGAGCCTGACGATGCCAATGCATTTAGTAGTCACTGAAGGTAAATCCAGATCCTTCACAGTAGAGTCCAAGAGAACCCCCTGGCTGTATCAAACCTTCTCCAGACTGTTTCAGTTGCACTTCACAGTGAACATCTGTAAGAATACAAACAGTATGCTTAAGAGGTAGATACACACAC
>NW_008419432.1:0-300 GCF_000622305.1 Nannospalax galili | reverse complement strand
CTTCATCCAAGGACAGTCCTGTTGACAGACTAGACACCCACCTGCTTTGCTTGTCATCTTTACTTCCTGCTAAACACACGGGCTCCTCATAGTCCCAGAAAATTGGATAATGAGGCCACTAGCCTGGTTCTCCTCCCCTCTACCCCCCATCCTGTTTTTTCTCTCTCCATCTCTTCATGGTGAGGATTGCTAGCTCTCCACCATGCCTTAACACTTGGCCTCTTTGCTCTTATAGGCGGACCGTACGTGCTCCCTATTCAGTCTCCCACCTGTCTCCTGGGGTCTTCTCTTCCCACTCCT
>NW_008419431.1:0-300 GCF_000622305.1 Nannospalax galili | reverse complement strand
GTCCTGGGGAGACAGTCCCTTCCCCACCTGCATTAACCTATATAGAGACCAGGATCACCAAAATATGTTGGCTCTGACAGGTCAGACCCAATCCTGGTTTAATTCTTCTTCTTTTACCCAGGTAAGCGGTGGGTCTAGCCGTAGGGCTCTGAGCTTCTGTTCACAGGGCTCCAACCACCAGACTCATAGCTGCCTGTCTCTTGATGCCCCAAATTTTCAATTTTCCACACCTGTCTCTCAGGCATCCATCTGAGTGATACTCATATAACTGCATGTGCACATGGAATTACCCAGGTATCT
>NW_008419430.1:0-299 GCF_000622305.1 Nannospalax galili | reverse complement strand
TCTGATGTGCACATGGTCTTGTCACCTGCCCACTCTGACGTGCAGATGGTCTTGTCACCTGCTCCCTCTAACGTGCAGATGATCGTATCACCTGCATTCTCTGATGGGAGGATGTTCGTGTCACCTTCCCCTCTGACGTGCACATGGTTGTGTCACCTGCCGCCTCTAACGGGCAGATGGTTGTGTAACCTGCACCATGTGATGTGCAGATGGTCGTGTCAACTGCCCTCTCTGACGTGGACATGGTTGTGTCACCTGCCACTCTGACGTGCAGATGGTCATGTCACCTGACCCCTCTG
>NW_008419429.1:0-299 GCF_000622305.1 Nannospalax galili | reverse complement strand
TATTTATTTTTATATTATGTGTATAAGTGTTTTGCCTGCATTTATATAAGTGTACCTGTGTGATGCAACACCCATGGAAATAGGAAGAGGGAGTCAAATCCCCTGTAACTGGAGATATGGATGGTTGTTAGCCACCTTATGGGTGTTGGGAGGTAAACCCTAGTCCAGTGGACGAGTAGCCAGTGTACAACTGTTAGTTGTCCTTCTCTCCAGACCCATGACCGAGCCTCTTTCCTTAAGGACCATGGAACTGGGTGAAAGGAGTTAAGGGAGTTGGTCTTATAACATGGAGAAGTGTG
>NW_008419428.1:0-299 GCF_000622305.1 Nannospalax galili | reverse complement strand
AAGTAGTGATGTTTGTGATGGTTTACACTGATTGTCAACTTGACAGGATCTAAAATTACCTAGGAGACATGCTTCTGGGCATATCTGTGAAGGATTATCTTCCCACATTATAAATACCTACTCCAACAGAGGGTGGCACAATTCCACAGACTGGGTCCTGGAATGGATAAGAAGAAAAAGGCAAGCTGAGTGCAGGTATTTATATTCTTCCAATTCCTAACTGCGGATGGATGCAACGGGAACACTCGCCTCAATCTTCTCCACCAAATGGACAGTATGCAGCCCTGTGAGCCTTCCTT
>NW_008419427.1:0-299 GCF_000622305.1 Nannospalax galili | reverse complement strand
CAGAAATGAGACTGATTTCTGGATAAACGACTCCTGAAAGCTCATAGCCGGCTGAACTTCCGCCCTGGTTGTCAGATTGCTGATGTGAGAAACTTTCCTGGGAAGGGCAAGGTTGTGTCCCACTTCATGACCAGACAGCTGACCTCAATAAATAATCTCAATCTCAAGAACTACCGAGCTTTTAGCCTGGTCTTGGGAGAAGATGATGGGGAGGTCCCAGCTGGTGTCACTCTCTTACCATGGGAAGACAAGGACCAGCAAGAGAGCTCAGTGGCCTCATCTGCAGGGATCAGTGCTTT
>NW_008419426.1:0-299 GCF_000622305.1 Nannospalax galili | reverse complement strand
AAAAAAAAAATTCTTGGGCCAGTAACTTAAGCTGTCTGCACCTTACTTTCTCATTGCCGGGCATGTTTCTCTGGAATTTTTGCCCATCCCTTCCGGGTCCAGCTCATGCATCACCTCCTCTGCACAGTCCTCCCTGCTGGCCCCTCCCACTGCATGCCAGGTGAGCAGACTGTTTCCTTCTCTCCAGCTCTTGAACTCTGTCAACCCTAACCAAAAGCCCTTTTATGCTGTATTTACATTATTTGATTATGTGTGTAGGAGGAAAACATCTTGAAATGCTAATATTTGTGCTCCCCCCC
>NW_008419425.1:0-299 GCF_000622305.1 Nannospalax galili | reverse complement strand
TGGCACTTGGGGAGTTAGTGTTGGCACTTTGTAGCATTGTGGTGTCATTTTCATGCGTTGTGAAGTCAAATTGGAACATTGTGAAGTCATACTTTAACACTCTAAATGGCATTCTGGAATATTTTGACGTCACATTGGTGTATTGTGATGTCACATTGGAGCATTCTGATGTTACATTCGTGCATTGTGACGTCACATTGGATCATTGTGGCGTGACAATGGAGAATTTTGAACTGAGATTGTAACATTGTGATGGCACCAAGGGGCATTGTGGTGTCACACTTGTGGATTGTAATGTG
>NW_008419424.1:0-299 GCF_000622305.1 Nannospalax galili | reverse complement strand
AAAAATAGTTATCAGAAAGAAGGATATTGCTGTGAAGGACCCTTGTGGATTTAGGGAGGATTGAGGAAATTTCAGAGCTTTGATCTGGAAAAAGCCTTGAGTACTTATAGCTTACTGGCCTGTTCTGTGGAAGCTTATAGGATAAGAATGTTGAGAGAAATGCAGATGAAGATGTCCTGGCTTATGACATTTCAGAGGAAAACAAAGACTATTGTGGCTTTTCATGTGATATTTTGAATCAAGAATCTGTGATCATCTGGGGCTTAATAATCATCTGGGGCTGAAAAATCAGCTGTGAT
>NW_008419423.1:0-299 GCF_000622305.1 Nannospalax galili | reverse complement strand
TTTTTTATTTGTTGATTTTTTTGTGCGTATTTCATACAGAACATCCCAAAGAATCTTATTCATCTGTATACCGACATTCCAAATGGCAGCCTCCCAAAGCCCCACCCCCCACTAGAGCCCATATACGCTGTCATCCCTGTTACTGTCCACTGGGTTGTTGGTGCCCCCAGCCATTTCCCAGTGCTTGTCCATCTACTGCATCTAGTCAGCCTATCTAGAGTTTCTTGTTTTAGCAAGATCACCTGTTGCTCATCTAGCAGCAATCAGTTGTCAATATTCCTTTAGATAAGAATGGAGTC
>NW_008419422.1:0-299 GCF_000622305.1 Nannospalax galili | reverse complement strand
TCCCTCTATTTGGAATTCAGCTTGCCAGACCCCAAATACTGGTTGTTTCCCCAGGCGGGGCTACATTTCAAAAAACAATGCTCAGAACAATGAGCTTATGTATTGTGCATTGTGGAACCCATACAGGGAATGTCAACTATAAGTTAATATACAAGATCAACTTTAGAGTTCACTCTCTTGGCTTTGCCCACCTTGGGTTGTACAAATCTAAGGATAAGTCTTGCTAGTCCTAGAATCCATATGGCTGAAAGAACTGACTCCCACAAGTTGTCCTTTGAATTCCATACCTGCTCTGTGGC
>NW_008419421.1:0-299 GCF_000622305.1 Nannospalax galili | reverse complement strand
AGTTCCAGGGGATCTGACACCCTCTTCTGGCCTCTGAGGGCACTGCATGCACAAATGCACTTACATACATGCAGGCAAAATACTCATACACATATAATAAAAATAAAAAGTTTTTCAAAGAAACTCATGCAGCATTGTTGGCATTCTATATCTGTCAGCTAAAGATTGGCAAGCTCCACTATCATTTTTAAAACTTAGTGCCTTGCCGGGCATGGTGAATATCATTTTTTAAAATGAGTGCCTTGCCGGGCATGGTGGCGCATGCCTTTAATCCCAGCATGCGGGAGGCAGAGGCAGGC
>NW_008419420.1:0-299 GCF_000622305.1 Nannospalax galili | reverse complement strand
TAGACACAGTAGCAGCAATTTCAGTGATAGTCATGGATAATTACCGCAAAGCCACAGGTCAGGTCTGACCTAGTTTGTCAGAAACACTTCCTGTATCTTAATAACCCTAGTAACTAATTAGGAGGGGCCTCCCTGCTGTTTTAATAATGTGGTGCCATTCATCTGTAAATATCCTGTAATCCTCACCCCTGCTCTCTCTCTCCCTATCATCCTAAATTAGCTGCTGTCAGAATTTTCTTTCTCAACAGAGCTCTCTGATCACATTACTTGTCTACTAAAAAAAAAAAAAAAAAAAAAAA
>NW_008419419.1:0-299 GCF_000622305.1 Nannospalax galili | reverse complement strand
CCACTTTACAGATGAAGACACAGATTCAAAGAGAGAACAAAGCCAAGGTGCGAGGCCTCATGCCTGGGACTCAGCAGCCCGCCCCCAGGTGTCAGATATCCCCTAGCGATCCAGAGGGGTACTTGGCGGACCCCGCGCCTGCGCCACGGCTTTCTGCGGAGGGGCACTGGGCGGCCGCCTCCACCTGCAGCCCGCGGAGCGCGCGGCCCCGCACCCAGAGGGAGCGCGCACGGCGGGAGCGCGGCGCACGTGCCGTCGGGAAGACAGGGGCTGCCCGGGCCGCGCCAAGATGGCGGCCG
>NW_008419418.1:0-299 GCF_000622305.1 Nannospalax galili | reverse complement strand
GCACACTGAATTTGGCTCTTAAGCGACCAGGTGAACGTCCTTGCCCATTTTGTTATCTTGCCTTGGGGCATTGGGCTTAGGCTGAAGCAGTTGGGTGGCTTCAGCGCAGCATTTAAAGAACTTAAGGTGGCTTGCCTCCTGGACAAACAGAAAAAGATTTTAAAAGCCATTTTTTTCCCCTAGACTTTTTCCCAGGCAGAGGGGCTTGACATTTTGACCTTAGGCCCTACTGGGCGCCGAGCGAGCTGTGCTCAGACCATGTGGTCCTGAGGCACCTACTTTTCTAACTAGATCTAAGC
>NW_008419417.1:0-299 GCF_000622305.1 Nannospalax galili | reverse complement strand
TTTCCTGAAAGGTTTTCTAAGCTCTTTATTATTCCCTGTTTATAGTAAATTTCCATTATCGCTCATCCCAAAACTCTAGGTGTCCTCAGCCACTGAACATTCGAGGAAATTTCACTTCCTCCTGAGGGTCTTGGCATTTCTCAAGGGCCTTGTATGGCCCTTTGGAAGTCTGTGTACAAATTACAGCCGCTTTGCTCTCTGTCCTAATGAGGAAGAGTTTCTCTTTCCCATCTCTGGCGCCTATGACTTAAGGGGGTCATGTGTGAGAACAGGGTGACTTCAGTGGCTTTGGGTAACAT
>NW_008419416.1:0-299 GCF_000622305.1 Nannospalax galili | reverse complement strand
CCAAGACCAAGTAATAACCACAGTCCTGCAGAATAGGCCCATGTCTTAACCCCTCTGGTCCTTAGAATAACTCAAAGAGAGAGGTTCAGAGCAAATGTGCCTATTTTCACAAATGGAAAAACCAAGCTCTTCTTGTAGATGTAGAAGGGACCCATGGTGACAATATCTTGGGCCTCCTTCCTCCAAGGACTAAGATCTAATGAGGGTCACACTATGGCTGGCCTCATCAGAAAGTTTGATATGCATAGCCTCCTGGCTAAGCAGAAGAGGCTCCAGCCACTCATGGATTATGGAAGGAA
>NW_008419415.1:0-299 GCF_000622305.1 Nannospalax galili | reverse complement strand
CAGGCTGGCCTTGAACTCAGAGATACACCTGCCTCTGCCTCCGGAGTGCTGGAACTAAAGGTGTGTGCCACAGTGCTCAGCTGAGAACTGAGGGATGTTTGAGAGAGCAAACAGTTTTACCCTGATAAATATACACAATCTTTATATTTTGTGTATCAGTACAAAATATCAATTTAAATCCTGAAAAAAGAGTAAATATTCTCTGTCACTTGATCCTCACAACACCACCATAAGAACTCCAGCCTTGAGACTGGAGAGATAGCTCAGTGGTTAAGAGCACTGACTGCTCTTGCAGAGGA
>NW_008419414.1:0-299 GCF_000622305.1 Nannospalax galili | reverse complement strand
ACTGCAATTGCAAGTGGGACGCCACCCTCACCTGGCCTTTACATGGGTAAAGCATTTTTTTTTAATTTTTTTATGTGTATGCGCATATTGCCTGCATGTAGGTAAGTGCATCCGTGTCGTGCAGTGCCCACGGGGGTCAGAAGAGGCTGTCGGATTCCCCTGGGACTGGAGTTATGGACAGTGTTAGCTGCCATGTGGGTTCTGGGATTCGAACCCGGGTCTTCTGCAAAACAACCAGTGTTTTTAATTGCTGAGCTATCTCTCCAGCCCCTTGCATGGCAAGCATTGTAATCACTGAG
>NW_008419413.1:0-299 GCF_000622305.1 Nannospalax galili | reverse complement strand
ACATTGAGCACCATGTTGCATATTGAGCATAATGATGACACAACGTATCATCGTAATGACACAAATGTGCTTAGTGATGGCACAATGAGCCTTGTGATGTCAGAATGGAACAATGTGAAGTCATATTGCAACATTGTCATGGCCCTTTGGAGCAATATAAAGTCATGTGGGGAGATAGTGTTGTTATATTGCATCATTGTTATGTCACATTGGAATATTATGAAGTCATATTGTAACATTGTGGTGTGACATTGTAGCAATATAATAGCAGATGGGGCAATAGTGTTGGCACATTGCAG
>NW_008419412.1:0-299 GCF_000622305.1 Nannospalax galili | reverse complement strand
AAGAGACTGGGATTCCTTGGAAGACCTCAGGAGCTTTTCTTTGTAGTGAGTTGTCAGAGTAGAGGCATCTACCATGTTACTGCACAATATCAACCCAAGAGAGGGCATGTGAAAACGGTTCACTGGATAAAGCACTTGTTCTGCAGGCATGAGTACCCAGCGTTCAGATTCCCAGATCCCACGTAAATGCTAGGCAGTCGTAGTAGCCACTTGTATCTCAGCACTTCGGAGGCAGAGACAAGCGATAGCTGGGTGAGATGGATAGCTAGATTATCTGGAATTAGAGAGCTCCAAGTTAG
>NW_008419411.1:0-299 GCF_000622305.1 Nannospalax galili | reverse complement strand
ACTGCGAAGATTAGTTCATAGAAGATTCTCAAGCTTGGCCCTGAAGTTGCAACACTCATACTATGTTTCAAGAAATAAATAATGAGAGAAACTTTCGGAGGAGGGAGGAATATGTGAAAACAATGTTTTCTTCTTCATTGTTTTTGAAACAGTCACATTCTTTAGCCCGGGCTGACCTAAAGCACATTATGTGCAACAGGCTGGCCTCAATATAATTATACGCCTTTCTTAGCCTAAAGAATGTATGGTTTGGGAGGCCACAGGAGCTGCTGATCAGTAAGTGACATAAGAGGCCCCAG
>NW_008419410.1:0-299 GCF_000622305.1 Nannospalax galili | reverse complement strand
TCCTTCTTGTGTACATCTTTGCTAGTGTTTGTTCTTGTTCTCTGATTGACTTCCGTCCTGAACAAGCTGATTCAATTTCATTAAGTTTTAATTTAAATACTCCAATTCCTCTCAATTTCAACATATCTACCTGGGTTTTCTTGGCAGGGGGGCTCTATATTTCATTGTTGACACTGTTCTTAATTTGCCAGTTGACACAGTGGGTTGCTTTATTTTCTACGGCTTAGGTATTTTAGTTTTTCTTAAACTCTAGATATACTTCACACTCTGGTACTGCAAAGGTGCCTCAAACATACGGA
>NW_008419409.1:0-299 GCF_000622305.1 Nannospalax galili | reverse complement strand
AGCTCACCACCACGTGGAGGCAGAATACAGGGGCTCTCAGGCAGTCCCCTGTATTCTCAGGCTTTCTGTCAGTGGGAGCCAGAGGGAGGCCAAAGCGCAGCACTTTCTGGAGGTCTGTTGAGATCAGATCCATTATGCTGATGGAGGTTGGAACCCATCCTCTGATAATTTCAAAATTTCATTCTCTGTGAAAGTATTTCAAATATCCCCGGTGCAAAGAAGCCACTCCCCTTCCCTCTTCTAGCCAATCGGTTGACCATAACTGCTTGCAGGGCAGGGGCTAAGGCTATAAAAGCTGA
>NW_008419408.1:0-299 GCF_000622305.1 Nannospalax galili | reverse complement strand
TTCCTCACCCAGCAGTAATCAACTGCCAATAGTTCTTCAGCTAAGGTTGGGGCCTGCTGCCCATTTCCACAGTTCTAAGCTGGGTTTTTGTTTGCTTGAATTTACATGGGTTTTATGCATGCTGACACCATTGCTGTAGGTTCATATGAGCAGGGACCCAGGAGCCTGTTAAGACTTTATTTCCATATGTTCATGCAGCTCCTTCCCTGACTCTTATAGTCTTTCCTCCTCCTCTTCCACAATGGTTTCTGAATGCTGGGTGGGTGAAGTTTAATATAGGAGTCCTGTCCAAGGACCCA
>NW_008419407.1:0-299 GCF_000622305.1 Nannospalax galili | reverse complement strand
GGCAGATCTCTGTGAGGTCAAGGCCAGCCTGGTCTACATAGAGAGTTCCAGTCTACCTGGGGCTACAGGGAGACCCTGTCTCCAAAAAAATCAGCTATACTTCTGATGGGTTTTCCTTTCTACTTACCGCAGTGTTTTTGTCTTGCAGCTTTCAATGCCCTCTCTTTGTTCTGTACACGGAGTGCTTGTGCTGTGTGGGTTTCTGTCTCATCCTGTTTAATTGGTATTCTGTGTGCTGCTTGTATCTGTATGGGTATGTCTTTCCTTAATTTAGGGATGTTTTCTTCTATAATCCTGTT
>NW_008419406.1:0-299 GCF_000622305.1 Nannospalax galili | reverse complement strand
ATATTTAGCATACAGTAAGAAATTACATTTGTCTAGGGATGTGACAGATGTGGGATTTTCTCTTGTGCCTATGAGCTCTCCATCCATGTGTAAAAGTGCCACGACTGCACAAATAGAGGTAGTTTGCTATGCCAGTCATTGTGGTTATTAGACTTTAGAGCTGGGTGGGACCATTGATTGATTTTCTCCCTTAGCAGCTTGCATAGTGTCCTCTAAAACTTTGAGAGCTAGTCTTCAGGGAGGAGGCCTCCAGGTCAGTTCCAGCTCCATTGCTCCAAGTACTGTGTTTGAAGTATGTC
>NW_008419405.1:0-299 GCF_000622305.1 Nannospalax galili | reverse complement strand
CTTCTCTCCTAGTGGGTCCCTCTCTTCTGTCTCCAAATGTGGATTTGAAGACACGATCATCCAGCTTGTAGGCAGAATTGGACTTCAGGATTAAATTGACTTTTATTGGTGGTCACTAAAAATAAAAGGCCAAGAGGGAGCGTTAGTGGCTATTGTGTAAAAATGAAATTCACATCTAGGCAGACTGTGATCAAAGAGAATTTGAAGACAAGATGCCTCTGCCTTCAGAACGCCACATCATCCCCACAAAGAAGCCTCCCTGGCTTCCATTCAGCATTTCTTTAACTCATTTTACCCTC
>NW_008419404.1:0-299 GCF_000622305.1 Nannospalax galili | reverse complement strand
TGCCATCACAACGGCCCATTATGCCATCACAATGCTAATTGTGCCATCGCAGTGTTCAATTTCCTCCTCTCACAGTGCCCCAATATATCATCACAATTCTCAGTATGAGATCACAATGCATCAATGTGCTATCACAATGCTCCCATATGTCATCATCTAGCTAAGTATGCCAACACAATAACCCATTGTGTCCTCACAATGGTCCCATTTGCTGTCACAATGTTTCATTTGACATCAGAATGCTCCAATGTGCAATCCCAATGCTCCAATATGTCATCACAATGCTCAGTGTGTCTTAA
>NW_008419403.1:0-299 GCF_000622305.1 Nannospalax galili | reverse complement strand
TTTTTTGTGGCCCTGGGAATTGAACTCAGGACTTCATGCTGGACACATGGTCTACTTGTGAGCTTCAGCTCCAGCCCTTTTATTTTCTAATTATTTCTTATATTTTGAGACAGTGTCTCATTAAGTTACTCAGGCTGGCACTAAATTCATTCTATGACCCAAGCAGTCCTTGAACTTACAGTCCTTTTACCTCAGCCTCCCAGGTATCTGGCATTTCAGGCCTATGCCATTACGCGTGGTCCTCTTTTGTTGGGGGGCGGAGGGGTGTTACTTTTTCGTCAAAAAAAGTGTGTGTGTGT
>NW_008419402.1:0-299 GCF_000622305.1 Nannospalax galili | reverse complement strand
CATATATTGTACAGGAACGCATAAAATGTAGGCATTTTTGACACTTCAGATACATAATTGCAATGGTTTTAATTTGCTTAAGTAGGTGGATCAATGCCATTGTTGCTATTTAAAGTATATAAACTATGGCAAAATCTCTACACTCGATGTTGAATGATGACTTCATTTTTTTATGTATGACTTAAGTGTTAAGTCCATATAACCCAGTCAAAATAACAGCCCCCAAATATAAAATCATTTTATTTCAAAAGGTATTTGAATAGAAACTAAATTATAAAGTAGTCATACTAATTAGGGCT
>NW_008419401.1:0-299 GCF_000622305.1 Nannospalax galili | reverse complement strand
TACATACATGCAAGCAATACACTCATACACACAAAATAAAAATAATAAATACAATACTTCTTTAAAACATTACCTGAAAACCAAAACATAAAAAGCCAGGCATGGTAGCACATGCCTTTAATTACAGCACTCCAGAGGCAGAGGCAGATGAATCTCTGTGAGATCAAGGTTATCCTGGTCTATGTAGTGGCCAACTGGGTTGATAGGGAGATGCTGTCAAGAAAGAGGGAAGGAAGGAACATTTATCTGCTGTGTGATAGTCTTATTGCTTCATTAAAATATGAGACATATACTCTCCT
>NW_008419400.1:0-299 GCF_000622305.1 Nannospalax galili | reverse complement strand
TCTCTATGTGCTCCCCTACCCCAACCCCAGTGCTGGGGTCACAGGCATGTGGTGTCACCCCCAGCTTTTAAATGGGTGCTGGAGGTAGGACCTCAAGTTCTCAAGACTGTGAGCAAGCACTACCCACCAAGCCAGCTCCCTCGGCTGAGACCCTCAGTTCTTATGTACTCTGCTACTCTTCCCTATCTCCCATTCTGTTGCTGGAACAGGTTGTTTCTACTGCAAATTGCCATGACCTCTCTGGTCATATTGGGCCTTTTTTTTTAAAACAACATTCCTGTGCTTAAAAATTATTTATT
>NW_008419399.1:0-299 GCF_000622305.1 Nannospalax galili | reverse complement strand
CAGGCACACACGCACGCACGCACAGAACACCAAATACTCCAGAGGATAAAAACCACTGAAACAACTGTAACAGAACAGCTTCAGGACCAAGCGAACCACAAACTGCGAGTACCACACACTGCTGACACCAGCGCAGGGTGCCAGCAGGTCTCACCCATGAGTCTGATGGCAGAGCATGTACACCCGTCCTGGGACTGCTTCGTGGACCATTTCTATATGGAAACGTAGGATATTTACATTTAAATTGAACAAACCAGCACCAATGTGTCTGGCTCATTGAGCAGAACCATCTGCTAGAA
>NW_008419398.1:0-299 GCF_000622305.1 Nannospalax galili | reverse complement strand
GTTGTGCACATGGTCGTGTCACCTGCCCTCTTTGACGTGAACATGGTCGTGACACCTGCCATCTCTGCCATAAATACAGTCTTGTCACCTGGCCCCTCTGACGTCCAGATGATCGTGTCTCCTGCCCACTCTAACGTGCAGATGGTTTTGTCACCTGCCCCCTCTGACGTACAGATGGTCTTGTCACCTGGCCTCTCTGCTGTAAAGATGTTCGTGTCACCTACCCACTCAAACGTGCACATGGTCATGGCACTGCCCTCTCTGAAGTGCACATGGTCGTGTCACCGGTCCGCTTAGTC
>NW_008419397.1:0-299 GCF_000622305.1 Nannospalax galili | reverse complement strand
CAATGAGGGTAGAAGATTCAGTGAAAGGACACAAAGGACCATGGGAGAATGGAATCAGGACTTCCTAAAAGCCATCTCTCAGGGCACCTGGAGGAGGAGAAAATGATGGGTAAATGATCATCTCGGGGGGGGGGTGGTGGGAGGCCAGGAGACAGCACAGCAAAGGGCTTGTTAGGAAGTGGGTAAGGCTGACCTCAGGGGGTCAGTCGCAGCCTACTGCTGTCCAGAGCTGAGGGGGATGGTGTAGATGTGTGTCACATCACTACAGACAAGGAGAGGTACAAGTGGAGTGCTCACTC
>NW_008419396.1:0-299 GCF_000622305.1 Nannospalax galili | reverse complement strand
ATACATACAGGCAATGCACTCATACACATAAAATAAAAATAATAAATAAAACTGAGTGACACATGGAACAGCAGACAGCACCAGATTAGCACCCAACACTGACATCGCCTTGACAGTATCACCAAACAGCCTTGGGGCTGGAAAAAATATCAGAAGCTTCCTATTCAGAGCTGCCCATCACTGCCATCTTGGGATCATCTTAAAACATGCATTCTATTGAAGTAAAGGTGCAGTTAATGGTCTATCTATGTATCAGGATGAGGAGGGATCACTTTCTGCCATGATTTGTCTCTTATGGA
>NW_008419395.1:0-299 GCF_000622305.1 Nannospalax galili | reverse complement strand
AAGGGAAATGTGCCAGGGAAGGGATTCAGCCTAATGTTTCCCGAAAGCCTGGAGGACTCTTGCAACTTCCGGAAAACTGGAAAGGCAACGGGGCTGCCAGGTAGTGGGTCTGTGTGCACAGGCCATCCTGACCGGCTAGATGATTGCAGAGGGATGCCCCTCAAGTGCACACAGAACATCCCTGGGGTTTCTGCACTCAGCCAGCTGTTGGCACTCAGCTTGTCCAAGGACCCTGCAGGTGCTGTGGGACAGGGCTGTTGCAAGGCCAGGACACGGCCTTTGTGCCTGCCCTGGGTTCT
>NW_008419394.1:0-299 GCF_000622305.1 Nannospalax galili | reverse complement strand
GTCCCCTCACAACCCCCCAATGTGACATCACAATGTTCCATGGTCCTGTCATAATGTTACAGTATGACTTCACAGTTTTCCTTTGTGACATCACAGTGCTCCATCGTGCCATCACGATGTTACAATATGACTTCACAGTGTTCCAAGGTGACATCACAAGGCTCCAGTTTGACATCACAGTGCTGCAATGTGCCAACACTGTCGCCGCATGTGCCATTGTGTTGCTCCAATGTGCTATCACAATGTTGCAATGCAACTTCACAATGTTTCATTGTGCTATCACAATGCTCATTTTACCA
>NW_008419393.1:0-299 GCF_000622305.1 Nannospalax galili | reverse complement strand
GGAAGATTGTAAGAGCCAGAGGGGGTGGAGGACCCCAAGGAAACAGACCAGACAGCTTGTTATTTACTCAAATGAAGTCGCGACTATGGTGACAGCATGAAAAAGTCCTATACAGGCTCAAATTAGACAAGGTTCCAGCAGAGACACGAGGAACTGGATAGGAAATTCCAACCCAACCTAGGGAACACTGGCAATTGATGGCTATTGGGGAGGGGGGAAAGATGGTGTCTTACAGGGATAGGACTCTTTATGGACCAGGACCCACATTGAGGGGCATTTGGGAACACAAATCAGGTGCT
>NW_008419392.1:0-299 GCF_000622305.1 Nannospalax galili | reverse complement strand
TGGCAGCTAACAACCATCTGTAACTCCAGTTTCAGGGGATCTGACACCCTCCATGGGCACTGCACAACATGGGTGCACTTACATGTATGCAACCAATATACTCATACACATAAAATAAAAATAAAAAGTAATTTCATAAAAATGAAAGCCCTTGATGGCCTCCCGGAACGTGATAGTAAGACCCTATTACTGAAGATAAGACATACTTTGGACACAGGATTTGGAGCAATGGAGCTGGAGCCGACCTGGAAAGCACCTCACCTGAAGGCTAGCTCTCATAGCTTTGGAGAGCACCATGC
>NW_008419391.1:0-299 GCF_000622305.1 Nannospalax galili | reverse complement strand
CCCACAAGACTCTATGCTTTAAAGCCCCACTTTTCTTTCCATCATCACAGGTGGACCAAGATCCCAAAGCAAGAACTTGTGAGCCTCACTAGCCATCCCCAAGCCATGGCTCCATATCACCAGCAGTGGCGCTTCTGTTAAACAGAGCAGAAATGAGCAATGCTGGATTTCTGCCACTCCTACCAGAGCCACAGGCCACCTCAGTAGGGGGTATTTCATTGTTTCCAGTATCCTTTCTGGGCAAATACGAGATTTTAAATGACTCAAGTCATTTTACCACAAGTTAGAGTGATGTTCTT
>NW_008419390.1:0-299 GCF_000622305.1 Nannospalax galili | reverse complement strand
TCAGAGTCTCCTCCCCCAGCAGTTGTTGACTGTTGCTGTAAAGCTGGAAAGGGGTCTTCACCAATCTTGCTACATTCCACTCTTCTATACATACAACATCTGTATACTTCCAAGTCTCCTAAATCTCCCACTTGGAGGGAATATTTCAATGTGGAGAAAACATCCATAGAACAATGATGCTTGTAAAACAGCTCTTCAATACCCTTTACTCCTTCCCCACTTAGCATGCTCACATGAGCATAAAAGTCACTAGGTGGCAGCAACATGTAAAAGATCTGATGGGTGCTGGAGAAAGTGGC
>NW_008419389.1:0-299 GCF_000622305.1 Nannospalax galili | reverse complement strand
AAACAAAACATAGTATTCTATCAGTATGTACAATTTTTATTTATTGGTGAAAAATAAATTTAACTTAAAAAGGAGGTTTCAGGGCCAGGATGTAGACCCATTGTAGAGTAGTTGCCCGGCAGTTTTGGTGTTTGTTGGACCTGCCAACCAAAAGTCAGGTGGCGATGAACTTTTGTAACTGGAACCTTGATGATGCTGATGAAAAGCATCACTTGTCAAGCACTCCCCTGTTCATATCTCATTCCTAACAATTCTACAGTGAAGGCTCTTGTTTTAGGATTCAGTGCCTGTAAATAAAA
>NW_008419388.1:0-299 GCF_000622305.1 Nannospalax galili | reverse complement strand
GGCCAGAGTTGACCTAAAAACTGGTGTCTTGTAGAAGCAAATGAACCTGGTTCATCCTGGGCTCCCCACTGCAAAGAAAGTCCTCAGGTAGTGGCAAGAATCTCATATACCTTGGAGCTCCTGCAGACCTGGGTATGAGCCTCTGCAAATCAGGCCTTGGACTTTGCAAGAAAGATCTGTCTTAGCTCACCTCAGAGGTTGTGTATTTTCTTGGTTCCTATCCAGGTGGGCTGTGGGGGTATTTCACTTGGCCTGTTGATACCAGGACACAAAAGTGAGGTTGGCAGGGACATGGAACT
>NW_008419387.1:0-299 GCF_000622305.1 Nannospalax galili | reverse complement strand
AAGTAAGTTTTATGGCTGGGACATCTGGCCCCCTGATAAGTAAGTTTTATGATGGGAACATCTCCACCTCACTGATAAGTGAGGTTTTATGGTGAGAACATCCGGCTTAATGATAAGTAAGCCCCCCGCTCTTCCTGTAGCATGTTGTAATAGTTTAAATGAACCAATAACCGCGTTCCTGCTTCTGTACCCTGCTTCTGCCCTATAAAAGCTCCCCAGACCCGACCTGGGGCGCGCAAGTCCCCCGTGGAGACTTTGTGCCCACAGGTACCTGTGTATTAAATAAACCTCTTGCTGTT
>NW_008419386.1:0-299 GCF_000622305.1 Nannospalax galili | reverse complement strand
TATACTCATTCTACCAGTTCTGTTTCTTTACAGAACCCTGACTAATACAAGAAATTTTTAATTAAAAAGAGGAACTGTTCAATTAAAAGGAAATCCTCTGATTTTACTAGCCTGTTTGAGTGGCTGAAATGGTTGAACACATTTGAACAAGTGTGGGCTTTGTTCCTTTCTGCAAACACTATTTCCATACAGGGTGAATACACAGAAAGAATGGAATATTTTGAATGTCATCATTAGGCATCACATACAGAGTGATGGAGTAACATGACTGATTGACTCAGCATCATAAAGAAAGTCAG
>NW_008419385.1:0-299 GCF_000622305.1 Nannospalax galili | reverse complement strand
GTGTGACAGAGGATAATATGAAAGAGAGAGTCATGTCAGCATTGAGTCCAACTTAAATCCCAGCATATCTTTTGCTTTCAAGTATATGTAGTACTCAACCATATACAACAAATAACTTCCAGAAACTCACACAGAGGAGTCATGACAGAAACATTTCAAAGTTGAATGGTAATAGGGTGTGTGTGAGTCATATCTTTATAAGATTGCAAATTCCTTTACATCATTTATCTAGACTTTCCACACTCTGAAGGGTCCCTGTTGAAGGACTTTCAACTCTGTGGGCCTGAATGGAGTTGAAG
>NW_008419384.1:0-299 GCF_000622305.1 Nannospalax galili | reverse complement strand
GGGTGCATCTGCCTAGCACTCAACCTGAAGGTGTGTCACTGACAGAGCCCGAAGACCAGAAGAAAGCCATAGGCGAGGGGCAGTCCACACCCTCCTCGGGTAGGTGTCTCAAAGCTCTGACCCCAGGTTTCTCAGCATCCTGGCTGGCCCTGCTGCCATGGGGCTAAGTGCTGCCCACCTAGCAGGTGTCACTGGCCAGGAGACTGTGGGGTGAGCAGGTGGCAGGCAGTCGTGGGCAGGAAAGGTCTCTGAACCAGTGGGGGATATGGTGGAGAACCCGTGGACGTCACCCTCACCCC
>NW_008419383.1:0-299 GCF_000622305.1 Nannospalax galili | reverse complement strand
GGACATGAAGTTAGGGGAGTAGTAAGTTGAGTTAAATGGGCAAAGTGGGTCCGAATATGATTAATATATATTGTATGAAAATCTCAGAGAATAAATAAAAATGTTTTTCAAAAACCAAACGGTTTATCACTGCAAATCCAAAACTAGTTCTATATGGATTATAGTTAGCATAATGAAGCCAGTAATTCACTTGCATTTTTAAGTAACATAAAAGTAAAATAATGTAAGTTTTTTGAGACATGGTCTGCCTGTAGCCCCAGCTTCCCTGCGATTCACTTATGTAGAACAGGTTGACCTCC
>NW_008419382.1:0-299 GCF_000622305.1 Nannospalax galili | reverse complement strand
ATCTGTTTTTAGTCTTCAGTTTTTGGGTTGGGATGACTTTATATGTATAATGGAAATACTTTGTGGTACATGGATCTGGAGAATGAAATTGGGCAATTTCTTAAGACAGAACTTGTATTTGCTCTTTAAATAGCTTTCTTCCTTTTTCAATTCTGTATTAATTTTCTAACTTTTGATACTAAATATAAGAGATTCTTTTATTTTGTAAAGGTTTGATGGAAGTCGTCTTCTGAAGTCAAGAACTATTTTCCAGTTTCGTTAATGGGATTGTTTTTATGTGCCCTTTCCTTATTATGAGA
>NW_008419381.1:0-299 GCF_000622305.1 Nannospalax galili | reverse complement strand
CTGGAGACGCTGGTGAGCTACGTGGGGTGGGTGGGGCTCTGTTGTGTAGATGGGGCTCTATACACAGTACGGGGCTGGTCATGGTCTCAGGAAGCCATCCTCAGGGTAGTGTATCAGGTAGGGTAGCATGGGAGCCCAACAATGACTGAGAGATATTTGATAAGTCAGACTGACAAGATTTGAGGTATGCTGTGTGCTGGATAGCTTTAGAGTCAACTGGACTCCCCTGGGTTGAGGGACCATCAATTGGGAATTGCCTCCATTGGACTAGCCTGTGACCATGTCTGTGGGGCATCTTC
>NW_008419380.1:0-299 GCF_000622305.1 Nannospalax galili | reverse complement strand
CTATGCTGCCTACCTGAGGCTACTCAGAGGAGAGCCATTAGGATGAGGAGAGCCATTGGGATGCCTCACCTTTCATTCCAACCATCTCTGTGTTCATGAATTATCCTTATACAGCTTTGCACTAAAGTAAAAGTATTGACATCCTTTCTCATCCAAGCACTGGGAGAGCTGAGGTGGGAGTATTCCAAGATCCAGGCCAGCCTGTCTGGAAACAAGTGAAAAGAAAAGAGAAGCATCTCTAAGCATCTTTAGAGCAGAATGTGGAAAGACAGGAACGATAGTCTCTATCACTGTTTAAA
>NW_008419379.1:0-299 GCF_000622305.1 Nannospalax galili | reverse complement strand
GAAGCTATTTTTGTTTTTTTGAGACTATGTCTTGGTATGTAGCCTTAGCTGGCCCAAAACTCACTATACAGACCAGATTGGCATTGAACTTGTGGGTGATCCTTCTGCCTCAGCCTCTTAAGTGCTCGGATTACAGGTGTGTACCACAAAATCGGATTCAAGAGTGACGTTCTTTTTGTGTTAGAGAAGATCATATCTAAATAAGGTTGTGACCATTTTGCATAGATAAATATCACTATTGCCAGGAGATTGAAACTAATTATAAATGTTAAATGGACTGCCAAAATTAGGTGGAGCAA
>NW_008419378.1:0-299 GCF_000622305.1 Nannospalax galili | reverse complement strand
CACTCTCACCTGTTCTCTACCATTTGCAGAGCACATGTTGGGGTTTATAAGACATTTCTAACGGTTTTGAACACATGGGTAAAACATATACTCAAACAAGAATCCTCTGTCTGATTTGAGAGGATCACAGTTTCACATGGACATATCTAATACTAAGAAGCTTTAAACAATAATCATTATTGCTATAGTTCGCACATTCATTCTAGAGTCAGTGCTCCCTCAGTTTTTAAAAACTACTTAAAGACCAATGATTCAACTAATAAAGGATTAATTCTTCACACACCAGAGAGACTTGTGAA
>NW_008419377.1:0-299 GCF_000622305.1 Nannospalax galili | reverse complement strand
AGGAGGAGGAGGAGGAGGGCAGCACCTGCCACAAGGCTCGGGTGGTCCTGGCACAGTGTGGGGACCTTCCTCTGTGACTGTCACAGAGCAGCATGTGGCCTGAGGCTGTGCCAGAAGTGGTGGGGCTTGTTCAGCACTTTCCTCCTGATGGAAACACTGGTCCTGGAGGGAGAAGGAGCATCCTGAATGAGGTTACAGGACTTGGGAAGCCCAGGAAACCTAGAAGATGCAGGAGGCCTGTCCTCATGTTTATGTGAATGGTGTCTGGGGAAGGAGTTTGCTCCATGGAGCTGCTCCAA
>NW_008419376.1:0-299 GCF_000622305.1 Nannospalax galili | reverse complement strand
CTCTTAGTTGTGGATCCTAGCTCTGAATCTTTAGATATGAGTATATAACCCAAAATAACTGCAGAAGTCATAAAAGTAGAAAAGGACCATGGGATAGAGAAGGAGCTCTAGAGAGAAGGATGGTAGGATTCAGAGTTACCAAATGGAAAAATTGGGAGATGATATTAACCAGGGAGGGGAGAAAGAGGGTAAATGCATGGAAAACGTTTCAAGCTGTTGGCTAGGGTACTCCAACAGACTCTCAAAATAATATGAGCTATTGCCATTGCCCTTGGTTGCCTCCCAGAACTTGAAGGTAA
>NW_008419375.1:0-299 GCF_000622305.1 Nannospalax galili | reverse complement strand
CATTTTTCTGCTATGATAGCAACTCAACTTCATTATTCAGTAATGCTTTTGTGAATCACAAAGTATTTCACTTCCTATGTAAGTTCTGTAATGATAATCCCCAGAAGATAGATGCCCCAGTGCCTTTACGGTCTCTCTTATACAACTTTCAATTTTTTGTGCATGAAATTCTCAATATGGAAAGATAAATATACTTGAGAATTGTCAGAACTTTGATTTCTGATGCAAAGATGGTCACCAACAGACACGTTGTGCGTGATTGGTTGATGACTGGAAAAAGAAATCTCTGAACCACCTGC
>NW_008419374.1:0-299 GCF_000622305.1 Nannospalax galili | reverse complement strand
AACTCCAGTTCCAGGGGATCCAATGCCCTCATCTGACCTCTGCAGGCATTGTACGACACAGGTGTATTTACATGCATGCAGGCAATATACTCATACACACATGCACACACAAAGAATAAATAAAATATAGAAATAATTCTTAGCTCACAGGTTATGCAGTGAGCTAGATCTGGTCAATACATGACAGGCTGCTGTCCCCAACCTAAATGGTGAAAATGTGGCTAAATACCTTCTGTCATCAAGTTTTCTAAGAATTAAATCAAGCAACTTAGGGGTTGGAGAGATGGCTCAGCAGTTAA
>NW_008419373.1:0-299 GCF_000622305.1 Nannospalax galili | reverse complement strand
TGCTTTGCAGGGCACTGGGCCAGGTGGGAAGAAACAGTCCAGAGTCTCAGGATCCCCAGAGGCTGCGCAACCACTGAGAGGGTCAAGGGAGGGTTATCTCTAAGCCTCAAAGCCAAAGGAGCCACAGTGATATCTGGAGAAGGCTCCAGCTCTCCTGGGTACATCTCTAAAATCTACCCCTTACCAAAACTACCCCCTAGCTGAGTACACTCAGCTAAGTCACTCATCCTCCCTATGTCTCCATTTGAATACTGTAAAATGGGATGACTGGAATGCTGTCCTCATGGAGCTGCTGTGAG
>NW_008419372.1:0-299 GCF_000622305.1 Nannospalax galili | reverse complement strand
AGGTGACACGACCATGTGCACCTCAGACGGGCAGGTGACATGACCTTCTTCATGTCAGAGGGCCAGGTGACGTGACCATCTACACGTACGTGGGGCCAAGTGACACGAACATCTTTATGGCAGAGAGTACAGGTGACACGACCCTATGCAGGACTAAGCGGGAGAGTGAAACAACCATGTGCACATCATTGACGGCAGGTGACACTAACGTGCACATCAGAGAGGGCAGGTGGCAAGACCATATGTACGTCAGAGGGGGCAGGTGACATGACCATCAGCACGTCAGAGAGGGCAGGTGA
>NW_008419371.1:0-299 GCF_000622305.1 Nannospalax galili | reverse complement strand
ATTTATTTATTTATTTATTTATTTATTTATTTGCTTGTTCATTTGCTTATTTCAACCCACTGAATCCAGTGAGTGTTGCCCATATGAGCATGAACATCTGCCGGGGCATAGAGAACCAACACAGTGGCCATACTCCTAAGGAAAAAGTGAGTCTCCCTCCTCCAGCAGCCATCCACAGCCAATCGTTCCTCAGCTAGGTGTGGGGTCTTGGAGGTCCCACCCATTCAGTGCTTTATGAATGTGAGTGTCGTCCTTGCAGAGGGGCATGCTAATCTTCTGTGTATTGTTCCAATGTTTTT
>NW_008419370.1:0-299 GCF_000622305.1 Nannospalax galili | reverse complement strand
GTGCTGGGAATCAAACCCGGGTCCTCTGCAAGAGCAGCTGGTACTCTTAACTCCTGAGTCATCTCTCCAGCCCCCACATTTTATATTTTAATGTTCATCATTAGGCCTAGCCTTAAACATTTGCATAGCTTTAACTTGTAGGCCATTGGATATGAGCTATATACATTTTGTTGTTAAGCTATTTTTTAAACATATAAAACTATTTAAGAACAAAGTATGTTTTGAGATGAGATATGATGTTAGCTTCATTAGCACATGCCTTTAATCCCAGCACTTGGGAGGCAGAGGCAGGCAGATCT
>NW_008419369.1:0-299 GCF_000622305.1 Nannospalax galili | reverse complement strand
TTTAAATGGAGGTAAGAGGCACGTATAGCTAAGCAGTCCAGTCAAGGCGTGGTCCCCCTCATCATCAGCTCCAGTCCTCCTGCAAAGTGGATGAACAAGTTGGTGAGATCTCTCTAGAAGTCCTCTGGTTGGTACCTGGCTTCAGCCTTCTCCCATCATGAGACTCCTTGGGAAATTCCAGTTTCTTAGGGCTCATAGTCTGAAAGCCAAAGAGAGGGGTACACATGTCTCTTTAGAATATCTTTGCTCCTGCCAGGAAAGCTACCCTATATCCCCACCACACACACACACACACACAC
>NW_008419368.1:0-299 GCF_000622305.1 Nannospalax galili | reverse complement strand
TTCTTCTTCTTCATATAGCAACATCAGAATTCTTTTTCTGGGCTATTTGGTTAAGAGAGTAGTTTCTGTTTGTGAAATCTGTTGACATATGTCCATTAGAGAACAGCATGCATGGCTTTACCAGCTACATTAATGCTCCTGTGCCATCCTTGACACACACCTCAACGTCTTGCCATGTGTATGTGCCAGGGCCCACCAGAGTACCTCAAAAGGCAAATGGTGTGTTTACTGCTGTATTCAGATAAGCTCATGAAGGGGAGGAGAGTTTCTGTGGTTTGGGAAAACCCTGTATTTAGGTA
>NW_008419367.1:0-299 GCF_000622305.1 Nannospalax galili | reverse complement strand
GAGCTGGAGAGATGACTCAGCAGTTAAGAGCACTGGCTGCTCTTGCAGAAGTTTCAGGTTCAGTTCCCAGCCCTGACATGGTGGCTAACAACTGTCTATAGCTCCAGGGGCTCTGATGGCCTCTTCTGGCCTCCATGGATATTCCATGCCTTAAAATAAAAATAAATAAATAAATAAAAAAGAAAGATCTACATGAGATACAAACACACACACACAGAGGCTGATCTGAAGATTATATATATATAATGTAGCTATTTTGTTATATGTAATCTCATGTATGTATGTATGTATGTATGTAT
>NW_008419366.1:0-299 GCF_000622305.1 Nannospalax galili | reverse complement strand
ACCACCATGCCTGACATTTTCAAATTGATTCTGGGGATTGAATTCAGGTCCTCAGACTTGAAAAGCAAGTGCTTTACCAACCACGCAATCACCCCAGCCCGGAAGGATCGTTTTAATAGTCTCCTCCTGGTTTCAGTTTCCACTTACTTAAACTTGATATTGCATCACTTATGAAACTCATTCTCTCTATAACAAAAGATGCAAATGTTATCCCACAAAACTTACTGGATGAAATCTTAACTTTAAAACTACATAGTCATCAGTATTCTCCAATGCCTCACACTCTTGCTTATCCTGTC
>NW_008419365.1:0-299 GCF_000622305.1 Nannospalax galili | reverse complement strand
ATTATTAGCTTAGTCTGCTTTCTCCTTGGATGACCAGCATTCCAAAGAAGAGCTGATTTAGCACAGAGGCAGCAGGAAGGGACTATTCTAAGCAACACTAGTTTGCCTCAATTCCCAGTGTGTGTGAGAGTGAATTACTTGCTATCCAAATAGCCCTTATATAGACAAACATTCTAGTATCCACTCTTGGGTTTGGCAGGAGATTGGAAATGAAAGGAGATGTTTCAGGGTCAATGTAGTTGATGATGACTCCTTATTTTTCTCAAGGATCATACAAAATAACACTAAGTATAAATCCA
>NW_008419364.1:0-299 GCF_000622305.1 Nannospalax galili | reverse complement strand
TGTGTGTGTGTGTGTCAAATACACATGCAATAATACAACTGAAATGAGGAGAAAATGCCACATGCATCAGATTGGATTAAAGCAACAAGAGGTTGAAAGAACCACTTCATGTGTTATGAAGGACTTAAAATTAAGACAGAATTACATTTCTTCAGAAACTTCCAGTTGCTCATTGATAGAGAAGCTGCATAGCTTGGAGAAATTTATGACTCATTTGAACATCTCACACACACACACTACCACCACCACCACCACCACCAAAACAGAACCAAAACCAAAAAAAAAAAAAAAAAAAACAC
>NW_008419363.1:0-299 GCF_000622305.1 Nannospalax galili | reverse complement strand
TAACATCTTAAAACAGCTCAAGGGCCCGAGAGATGGCTCAGCAGTTAAGAGTACCAGCTGCTCTTGAAGAAGATCTGGGTTTGATTCCCAGGGCACACATGGCAGCTAACAGCTGTCCATAACTCCAGTTCCAGGGGGATCCAATGCCCTTTTCTGACCTCAGCAGGCATTTCATGGCATGGGTGCACTTATATAGTGCACTTACATACATGCAGGAATAGCAGTCATACACATAAAATATCTTAAAAACCTCATACTATCTGACAGCTTCTGTTGATCAAGACTGAATTTTTTGTACT
>NW_008419362.1:0-299 GCF_000622305.1 Nannospalax galili | reverse complement strand
CTCTGACGTGCACAAGGTCATGTCACCTGCACCCTCTGACGTGCAGATGATCGTGTTTCCTGGCCCCTCTGACATGCAGATGGTCGTGTCACCTACTCCCTTTGACTTCCAGATGGTCGTATCACCTGCCCCCTCTGCTGTAATGATGGTCATGTCACCTGCCATCTCTGACCTGCAGATGGTCGTGTCTCCTGCCCCACTGTCGTGCAGATGGTCTTTGCACCTGCCCCATCAGACGTGCAGATGGACGTGTCACCTGCCCCCTCTGATGTGCAGATAGTCGTGTCACCTGCCCACTC
>NW_008419361.1:0-299 GCF_000622305.1 Nannospalax galili | reverse complement strand
TGCAGGTATTTTATGTCTATATTTATATTCCATATAATATATGAAAGTTTATAAACTGAGTGGCTCTCAAGCTTTGAAACAAGTAGGAGAGCAGAAATCTGCACCAGGCATCAAGACTGAAAGTCTTCTGTGTTCAGGTGCAGTTACTGGTGTCGAACCAAGATGTCAATAACTACAAGCAGATCAAAGCAGATCTCGACCAACTTCGACAGACTGTAGAAAAATCTGAGTTGTGGGTTGAGAAAAGTGGCAACTACGAGAATGGAGAGATGAGCGAGAGCCAAGTGAAAGGTGGTGAG
>NW_008419360.1:0-299 GCF_000622305.1 Nannospalax galili | reverse complement strand
ATGACATCAACTGATCTCCTCCAGGTTAGTTCAGTGGACAAACTGTGGTGATACTCTGATCTCACTATGGGACACACACTCCCGTGGGGAGGGGGGAGGAGGAGGGAGAGGAGAGGGAGAGACAGACACCTGCAATGTGAGAGGAAAGGAGGAAGGCAAACGTTCATGATAATACAAGCATCATTTGGAACCTGTATCGTACTAAACAATATTGTTTGAGAAGAAGATTCAAGTTAGGTTTTGAGTAAAGATGATGGGTGAGTGTTCAGTCCTAAACAGGACATTTATACTCCATCTAC
>NW_008419359.1:0-299 GCF_000622305.1 Nannospalax galili | reverse complement strand
ACCTAGTGTAAAGATCTAGAGGCCAAATAGCATTATACTGGCATAAAAACAGACATAAGGCTCAGTCAGTAAAGTACTTGCCCTTTACTGACTCAGCGTATGGACCTGAGTCCAGATAGCCAGCACCTATGTAAAAGCCAGGTGTGGCAGCGTGCATCTATATAGTCCAGTGCTGGTGAGGCAGAGGCACAGTCCCTGGGGCCTGCTGGTCAGCCCATAAAACCTCGATCAGTGAGACCTTGTCTTAAAAATAAGGTGGAGGGACTATCGTGGTGGCGCACGCCTTTAATCCCAGCACT
>NW_008419358.1:0-299 GCF_000622305.1 Nannospalax galili | reverse complement strand
AATTTGAGTTTGAAGACTTTCAGTTCTTAGTGTTTACAGAGGAGTGGAATTAGTGAGTTAAAAAGTCTGTTTAACTTGTTAAAGGAGCTGCCAACCTGTTTTCTATAATACTTATGCCATTTTATACTCTCTTGGAAAATGTATGAGGACTCCAATTCATAATATTTCCAATTTTTATTTTTCTAAAGTATTTGATTTTAGCCTTCATAGTGGGTATGTAGTGCCATCTCACCAAGCTTTGAATTCTGGTTTTCTTATTGGCTAATTATATTGCACAATACTAGGCATTTTACATCTAC
>NW_008419357.1:0-299 GCF_000622305.1 Nannospalax galili | reverse complement strand
TTCCTTGCCCAAGAAAATGCAGGTACCTCCCTTTTCTGCAGTTAATAGATCTAGGGCTCGCCTGTCCTGGAGGGCAACTTCAGCGAGGGAGGAAAGTTGCTGTTGTAAGATCTGGACTGACTGGGCTGTTGCTCCCACTGCTGTAGTAAGTTCCTGATTGAGGTCCTGGATCTCCTGAGAAAGGTGTTGGGCTGAAAGCAAGGTATGTTCCAGACTTCCTGCTGTGAATGCTGTGGTGGCTATGGATGACACCAGGCTTATTTCCACCCCACTGCTAGAGTAGCTGACCTTTTTGCTCT
>NW_008419356.1:0-299 GCF_000622305.1 Nannospalax galili | reverse complement strand
TGGAAAACCCAGTTTTCTTTGCCCACGAATGATGGAGGCAAAGTACAACCTACATTTCTTGTTGTGGGAGATGGGACAAAAGGGTTCATTTGGGTTACACTTCCAAGTCACAATCCATCACTGAGGGAAGCCAGGGTCGGAACTGGGGAAGCCAGTGGAAGCGGAGTTGCTTGCTGACTTGTTGCCGGGCTCATATTCAGCTAGCATTTTTATACAGCTAAGGCCCATCAGTGCAGGGGTGGCTCTGCCCACAGTGGGCTGGGCCCTCCTACATCAATTAGCTTTTTACAGCTCTTGTT
>NW_008419355.1:0-299 GCF_000622305.1 Nannospalax galili | reverse complement strand
CAGAGGCTGAGACTCTGGCTCACTCCCTCCACAGATCCCAAGTGGGCTCAGAATGCTGCATGTCTTCCATCAGGAAAGAAGGGGTGCCTGCCTTCACCCCTGCCCTATGTGTGCTTTCTAGTCAGGGTGAGGTAATGTCAGGACTGACCTGTGATGACACATGCTTATAATCCCAGTACTTGGAAGGCTTGAGGAAGCAGTATTATAAGTCTGAGGCTAACCCGGGCAATACAGGGAGATTCTGATTCCGTTTTTTTTTTTTTTTGGTCTTTTTGAGACAGGGTCTCCCTGTAGCCCCA
>NW_008419354.1:0-299 GCF_000622305.1 Nannospalax galili | reverse complement strand
CAAAAAATAGAGAGTGATTGAGGAAGACATCCAGTGTTGAATTCTGACCTCTACATGCACGCTCACACATATACACACCTTCACGAATGCATACATACAACACAGCACACACAGAGAGGAGGGAGGGAGGGAGGGAGGGAGGGAGAGAGAGGGGTACTAGACTGAAAGGAGGTGTTAGATGTTTTCTTTGTGGTAGTGGTTGGCAGAGGTGGTTGGCAAGTTGAAGAGTGTTCATTCAGGATAATTGTGCCAATTCACAGTTTTTCTGTGCATAAACTAGGATTGTATTGTAAAATTTG
>NW_008419353.1:0-298 GCF_000622305.1 Nannospalax galili | reverse complement strand
CACACACACACACACACACACACACACACACAAAATAAATCTTTAAAAAATAAGCCTTATAAGACTGTATTGTAAAAGCTAGTCATCATCAGACATTTTAATATGTCTAGTCATTATTATGTTCCAATGTCTCAGTAATATGGTATAATACTAACACACATACACAAAATGGATGTTAAATAGTTTAATGTAAAATATAAATCACACTTAAAATATATATTGTATTTGTTATGTAAGTAAACAACTGATGGGGGCTGGAGAGATGGCTCAGCAGTTAAGAGCACTGGCTGCTCATGCA
>NW_008419352.1:0-299 GCF_000622305.1 Nannospalax galili | reverse complement strand
TATTTCTTAGGTTTGTAAAGCCTATATTGATGATGACTTTGTTAATACTATTCCTTAGTTTTCAGTTATAAGGATATATATATTGTCTAGGAAAACTGAGAGGAATTAACCCCATAATGTGTGGGTTCTTGATAAATGAAGACACTTGGCTCAGAGGATTAAGATTCTCTCCCTACATAAACCTGTGATGCCATGCAAGATGGAGTCTGGGGCTTGCAGCCTTCCATGATATAAATGGCTACATGTTAAAACCAGTCTGTTTCTTTTCTACCAACTCTCATTTCCCAAGTATTGGCCTT
>NW_008419351.1:0-299 GCF_000622305.1 Nannospalax galili | reverse complement strand
GTATTGTGTGTCAGATGATAATGTCTGTAAAAATAAATTAAGTAGAAGGCCGTAGAGGGGACTGGGAGTTGAGGATAGAGCATTTGTTTTCACGTTGCAAAGGAGAGCATCAGGTAGGTTATATTTAAGCACAGGACTGAAGGGGGTGCAGAAGTGAACCTTCTGTTCATGCGGAACAGGAATGTCCAGGCAGAGGAAGGAGCAAAGGTAAAGGTCCTAAGGCAGGAGAATGCTGACCACAGCAGGGACTGGTGTGTGCAGTGAATGGAGGGTAGGGTGAAGAGGGAAGGGTTATTGAA
>NW_008419350.1:0-299 GCF_000622305.1 Nannospalax galili | reverse complement strand
GGTAAGGAGATGGCTATTTAGGGACTAAAGATAGCCTGAGAAAAATGGTAACTAGGCTGTGGGCCTGCAGCGTTCCAGTCTCTGCAGAACCACTGAGTTGTCAATCGGTTGATCAGCCTTTCAACAAGTTCGGTTCACGATGCAAGATTTTTTTCTTCTAGGAACTCCCATTCCCAGTTCCCCCTGTTGGCCGAGCATCACATCACATTTTGTTCATGCTGGGCCACAGATTATTTATTCCAACATTTCTAGGAAGGCCCCTTCTTAGAATCTGATGTACAGAAGGTTCAGCTGTGGCC
>NW_008419349.1:0-299 GCF_000622305.1 Nannospalax galili | reverse complement strand
TATAGGGTATTCCTTTGTGTGTTACTTTTATTTCTGTTGATGTGATAAAAACCCTGACCAAAAGAAATGCAGAGGAGAAAGGGGTCCATTTCTATTTACAGTTCCAGATTAGAGTCCACGGTTGAGGGGAATTCGAGGCAAGGACTTCAAAGGGCTGGTCGCATTACATCTACGGTCCAGAGAAAAGAGAAACCAGTTCATGCGTGCTCACTTTCTAGAGAGCCCCTCGTCTTTTCCTCTCTCATCCAGTGAGGACGCCCAGCCTAGGGAATGGTACAGCTCACATTGGGCTGCTTCTT
>NW_008419348.1:0-299 GCF_000622305.1 Nannospalax galili | reverse complement strand
TTGTTAGCTACCATGTTCATGCTAGGTCATGAATGTGGGTCCTCTGCAAGAACAGTCAGTGCTTTTTATTACTAAGCCATCTCTGAAGCTCCAAGCACTGTTTAAGCTACTTTTGCAAGGTAGACCTCTGTGCCTTTTTTTTTTTTAAAGCTCCAGAAGACTTTTAGTGAAAAGCTGTAACCTGTACTTTTCTGAAACCTTAAATAATAACGTCCTTATAGAGGTAAAAGATGTTATCTTCACTTCTACATTTTGCTTTAGGGATGACCTGAATGTTGGCAGATAGTGTTCCTAGCTGT
>NW_008419347.1:0-299 GCF_000622305.1 Nannospalax galili | reverse complement strand
TGTTTTGTTTTGTTTTGTTTTGTTTTTGTTTTTGTTTGGTTTGGTTTAGTTTGGTTTGGTTTTGTGACAGGATCTTATGCTGCAGCCCAGGCTAGACTCAAGCTCATGACAGTCTTCTTAGCTTCCTGAGTGATGGGATTACAGGTGTGAGTGACCACACCCAGTTTAATGCAGCTCTCTATTAAACTCATAGGAAACAAAACACCATCTAAGTTAATTTAGCTCCAGGCTGACTA
The DNA here is from genome assembly GCF_000622305.1 of Nannospalax galili. Lineage (NCBI taxonomy): Eukaryota > Metazoa > Chordata > Mammalia > Rodentia > Spalacidae > Nannospalax > Nannospalax galili. The sequence goes on along the minus strand of NW_008419347.1, from coordinate 63 downwards.
ATAAAATGTCATGAGTGCAGTAACTGACCTAAGAGCAAACAAGGGCAAACAGCCAGGCAAACA
>NW_008419346.1:0-299 GCF_000622305.1 Nannospalax galili | reverse complement strand
AGAAATATTAGCCTTGCCATTCTCCACCTGAGTCATTCTCTCCAGCCTCCATGCCCTCTTCTAGTTCTATGCCATTCTTCCCTTTCACAGTGGGCCCTTATATCACAAGGAAAGGCTGGAAGGGGACTAGGAGACCCCTGAGAAGCAATTACAGTTCACTGAGGAGCAGCCTCAAAGAACAAGACAAAGCTGCTCACTGAGGCTCTTGTCTTCCTGTTTTTAGAGAGTTCCTGTACTGTTGGTTTGAACAAAACAGGAGCAGAAATTACAAGAGCCACAGGAATCCTTCCTTTCTGCCC
>NW_008419345.1:0-299 GCF_000622305.1 Nannospalax galili | reverse complement strand
AGGGCTCGTACCCGGCCCTCGCCGCCCGGCTTTGTCGGGCGGGGAGGCAAATGGAGCAAAAGTTTGCAAAAGCGGCGCTCTGGACAGCGGGGGGTGGGTTGCGGGGCCGCCCCGGGAGTGCCCCGCTCGCCCGTTCTTGGGGACCCCCCGAACCCCGACCCCGGGAGACGGGACCCACGAGTCCGTGCTGCGGAGCCTCGAGTTCCGGGGGACGAGGGGCTGCGCACAAACCACGGGCGCGGGGGTGCACGGTGGCCGGCGCGGGGCTCCGGGAGCGGGCGGGGGCCGGCGGGAGCGGG
>NW_008419344.1:0-299 GCF_000622305.1 Nannospalax galili | reverse complement strand
CACACACACACACATACACACACACACTCAATGGCATCATAAGATGAACTGAGAGTTTGTTCATTTTTGAATGCATAAATTACTATGAAGCTATTCACACACACTCACATTCTCACATTTGCACACCTATGTGATAGTAACATGTATAAATAATTATTTGGACATATACCATAATGTGAATAAGGAAAGTGGCCTCAAGTTTACAGGGACATAGTTAACCCACTAATACCTGCTTAAAAGTGATTTCCTGTGCCAGGCATGGTGGTGCACGCCTTTAATCCCAGCACTTGGGAGGCAGA
>NW_008419343.1:0-299 GCF_000622305.1 Nannospalax galili | reverse complement strand
CAGAAAAGTCCTCACTGTGATGTGCACATCTGTGAAGCAGAAAGGTGAGTCTGAAGACAAGTTTTATTGGACATTGAGTCTGGTCTAGCCTAAGATATGATTCTATCCTGCAGCATACATGTTATGCTAGGTAGGGAATAACACTGAAGCCCATTTTCTGAGAGAAGTAGTTCACCATTTCACCAGGGTTTTGCAAGATATGGTCACAGAAGCCATAGCAGAATTATTTTTGCACATATAGATATGCTAGAATTATGAGGTAAAAATGAGCTGGAGAGATGGCTCAGAGGTTAAGAACA
>NW_008419342.1:0-299 GCF_000622305.1 Nannospalax galili | reverse complement strand
CCTACCACTCTGCCATAAAGATCGTCCTGTCACCTGCCCCCTCTGACGTCTTGATGGTCGTGCCACCTGGTGCCTCTGATGTACACATGGTTGTGTCAACTGCTGCCTCTGACGTACACATGGTCGTATCACCTGCCCTCTCTGATGTGCACATGGATATGTCACCTGTCATCTTTGACGTGTACATGGTGGTGTCAACTCTCATCTCTGCCATAAATATCGTCGTGTCACCTGCCCCTTTGACGTGCAGTTGGTCGTGCACCTGCCCTTCTGACGTGCAGATGGTCGTGTCACCTGCC
>NW_008419341.1:0-299 GCF_000622305.1 Nannospalax galili | reverse complement strand
TCCCCTCCACTCTGAGAGTTACCCTGGGCTCGGGGAGGGGATCTGAACCCCGTCCTCCCTATTCATTCCATTCCCCAAGCTCTAGGACTTGTGTTCCTTCACGGACCTGCTCCTGTCCGGTCGGTCTTGTTGGACATTCCTTTCTCCAATGGCCCATTTTTTACAATAGGCACATTGGTTTCTCAGCAATTTTGGTTGCCCTTCTGGGCATCTCCTACCTTGTTCAGGAGATAGGTGTTGCAGCTGGCGTTCTCTTTCACCCAGGGACCTGGTCGACGTGGCCAGGAGAATCTTGGCAA
>NW_008419340.1:0-299 GCF_000622305.1 Nannospalax galili | reverse complement strand
GAGCATTGTGATGATACATTGGAGCATTGTAATATCAAATTGGAGCATTGTAATATCAAATTGGACCATTGTGATGGCACTTTGGGGCATTGTGAAGGAACATTGGACATTGTGATGACTCATTGGTGCATTGCTGAGCACACTGAGGATTGTGATGTCAAAACAGAGCATTTTGAAGACATACTGGAGCACTGTGGTGGCACATTGAACATGATGATGACACAAAGGAGCATTGTGATTGCGGACTAAACATTGTGATGGCACAATGGAGCATTGTGAATTCATATTTGAGCATTTGA
>NW_008419339.1:0-299 GCF_000622305.1 Nannospalax galili | reverse complement strand
TAGAGAGGCAGCAGGGGAGCTGGGAGGGTGAAAGAGGCTGGGGCAGTCAAGACATGGTGGGTGCTGCTGGACTTTCCCAGGAAAGGTGCTGGCACCAGAATGCAGATGGCTGTGCAGCCCAGGGAAAAGAGGGAGGCGAGGGTGGGACCAGGCCCAGAAGGCTCCTGGGGACCACAGGGAGGAACTGGTTTGGTCTGGACACAAAGGATCAGGAAGTGGTGGTGGCTCTGGGGAGAGAGGTTATCCCCGGTGTCTGGGGTGCCAAGACAAGATATGGGCCAGTACGCAGGCTAGGAGGA
>NW_008419338.1:0-299 GCF_000622305.1 Nannospalax galili | reverse complement strand
TGAAGCACATATCAACTGCCTTTTTCATAACTGATCAAAAAGTAACCAAGCTACATCAACAAAATGAACAAAAACAAACTTTAACTGAACAAATCAGAATAATATTTCCTATTGGACACACAAGCAGCAAAAGACATCCAGGTACCCAAACAGGAAAACAAAAGCACAAGTAATATGAAAAAACAAGAGAGGAGACCTTTGTAGACAGCCTGAGAGTGGGTGTTTTGACCGTTTTACAGAATAGATGGTGAGAACCCAGCATACTGTCTGAGAGCACCTGGATCTGGCTTCCATCTGGT
>NW_008419337.1:0-299 GCF_000622305.1 Nannospalax galili | reverse complement strand
TTTGAGATACAAGGACCGGATGCCTTCAGAGAAGAGCTAATAGCAGTGGTGCTGTGTATCCAAGGGCAAGTCTCCAAACCACACAAAGGGCTCTGAAGCATGAGAGGCTCTCAGATGCCTCCAGGACTTCTGCTTTAACACTTGAAATTCAAAAGCCTTCTTAAGTGGCTTGTGTACGGAAGTGACAGCTGGAGGTTGGAGGTGTGCCTGTACAGCCCATCCCAGCCCCTGCAGTGGAGGCGGCAGAAGAGGGTTAGTGTTTATGGGGGCAAGTACATGCTTGCCATTTTGATCTCTCT
>NW_008419336.1:0-299 GCF_000622305.1 Nannospalax galili | reverse complement strand
TGGGGCAAAGACTGCAGATGGTGTGGTACAAAAGTGGAGAGAACAAGTTCAGAACCAGGAGTCACATATAACCTTTAAAGGCATCCCTGCTAGAGAACTATTTCCACCAGCTATGGCCCACCTCTTCTAGACAGCTCCACTGTTTGGGAAAGAGGCAATCAATTCCCAAGCCTGTGGAGAGGTTCTAAATTCGTAATATTATGCCTCTGGCTCCCAAAGGCTCATGCCTGTCACAGTACAGAAAATTCAGTTTGATGATGTCGAGTCCCCCAAGCCCAACAAGTCTACCATTTTTTTTT
>NW_008419335.1:0-299 GCF_000622305.1 Nannospalax galili | reverse complement strand
GCACTTTGGGGTGCCTCCTCCTCCCCAGGTCTCAGGCCTTGTTTGTCAAGCCCTCATCACATCACCCCAAATCCCAGGCTGACATTGCATTCCTGATCAGCTGCTCATGGGCAGAGTCCAGTCTGGGAGGGAACCGTGGGAAATCCTGGCAGGCTTCAGGAGACAGAAGCAAATCCTCCCCCAGACAAAGGAGGATGAAGCACATGCCAGCCTGTCAACACGTGGCTCTCACTTTCTGATCAGGACTCACGCTGGGATGGAGTGTCAGTGTCAGAGCCTTGGGTGTTTTCAGCTTGGCA
>NW_008419334.1:0-299 GCF_000622305.1 Nannospalax galili | reverse complement strand
TTCACTGCAAAAGGAGCAGGAGCAGATCATTACTCCTCAGGAAGGGCGTGTGAGCTCATCGGGCCATTTGAGTGGAAGGCCGCACATTGTCTGGGAGGGGTGGTGGGTGGACAGGAAGCTCCACTTCGAGATGGAGAGAGCTGTCTGTGTAAACAAAGAACAAATCTGAAGTTGTCAGCACCTCAATAGGCGGGCACCGTCCTGGGTGGCCACACAGCCATTCAACGCCAGGAAAGGTCATTGGGAGGAACCAGAAAGCACGCAGAGTAGAGGGGCTGCAGGGAAGGCACTGGGCTTCT
>NW_008419333.1:0-299 GCF_000622305.1 Nannospalax galili | reverse complement strand
CAAGGTAGGGGTTTTCATGATTTCCAGAATGCTTTAGCTCTTTAGAATATTCTGAACCAAATATAGCAAAATGTTAGTATTTTTTAAATTATAGGGAATTAAAATATAGACATTATTTTCTTGAACATATGAGGCCTTGTGAGCAAATAGGGGTTGTATCAGTTTCATAATTAGGGTTGGCAATTATCAACAACTGAGTAGGTGAATAGGAATATTCTAGATACTGGCTTATACTATCTCATTAATAGTGTTTAAATATGTGAATGGTCAGCTCACCTGGATAAACATAGGCTGGACTA
>NW_008419332.1:0-299 GCF_000622305.1 Nannospalax galili | reverse complement strand
GCCTCTGTGTGGTACCAGGGCCAAGGCTTAGCCCATGGACCCAGTGTCAGCCATGATTGGGGGCCTGCCCTCCAGCAGGGCAGCCTTGTGAAGTCCCAGGTTCTCAAAAACTACTCTCCCAAACCCCAAAAGCCTCTTCAGAAATGACTAACCTACCCTCTACCCTGGTCCTTTATGTGTGTGTGGGGGGGGGCGGGGGGGTTTTCTGTTGAACGCCCCCCAAGCCCACCAGGCTTGGGTCTTCAACAAAAAAGAACACTCAGGCATACGTCTGAAGTTATGTGAGGAATTTATTAAAG
>NW_008419331.1:0-299 GCF_000622305.1 Nannospalax galili | reverse complement strand
GGCTGTCTGCTAAGATCTCAGCCTTATCCTACCAAAGGGCAGAGGTCTGCCTGGGTGCCATGGGAGGAGCCTCAGGTAATCCCAATTAAAGTGTTGTATACAGAAGCTCACCACCATGGGAAGGCAGGATCCAGGTGCTCTCAGGTTGCTCTCAGGTGGTCCCCTGGGTCCCCTATGCCAGAGGGAGGCCAGAACAGGCATTCTTTGGTGGTCTTCTGAGATCTCAGCCCCTATTAAATTTATTGTTCTTCATTAATTTATGTGTATGAGTGTATTGCCTGCATTCATGTAAGGGCACC
>NW_008419330.1:0-296 GCF_000622305.1 Nannospalax galili | reverse complement strand
CTTCCCGACCCTGATTGCAGCAGTGCAGACTGGATGAGCGCAAAGGTCCACCCTTGCACCGCATGTTCCTGTGAGAGCAAACTGCATAAGAGGAAGTGACCTGTGACCCCTCAGCCTCAAAGCCCCTGGCCCCTCAGTGTTTAAGAAGAGTTTCCTAGCCAAGAATGGTGGCACAGGCCTGTAATCCCAATACTCAGGAGGCAGAGGCAGGAGGATGGTGGGTTGAAGGCCAGTCTGGGTTACATATCAAGACGAGAGAGAGAGAGAGAGAGAGAGAGAGAGAGAGAGAGAGAGAG
>NW_008419329.1:0-299 GCF_000622305.1 Nannospalax galili | reverse complement strand
TTTTTTTTGACTCCAAAATGCAGAGCTCACTGGATCCTGTTAACAACATTTCTGATCTTTGGAGTCAGCAGATAAGTTACCAATTATAATTAGTGCCTGAATAGCTTATACTGAATGAGCTATAAAAAATCAACTTCCCTCACTCTGCCTTTGATGGTGGAAGGATACCTTTATGTACATGTTTTGAGAACTGATGGGGGCATGAAGGGCAAGAGGGGGAGAGAAGAGGGAGAGATGAGAAAGGGAAGGAAAGAGGGAGGGAGGAAAGGAGAGAGAGTGAGGAGAGAGAGAGAGAGAGG
>NW_008419328.1:0-298 GCF_000622305.1 Nannospalax galili | reverse complement strand
TGCCCCCTCTGACGTGCAGATGGTCGTGTCACCTGCCCTCTCTGATGTTCAGATGTTCGTGTCACCTTCCCTCTCTGATGTGCTCATGGTCGTTTCACCTGCCCTCTCTGACGTGCACTTCGTTGTGTCACCTGCTGTCTTAGTCATGCACATGTTCGTGTCACCTGCCCTTGTTGAGGTGCAAATGGTCATGTCACCTGCCCTCTCTGCCAGAATGATGGTCCTGTCACCGGCCCCTTCTGATGAGCAGGATTCACCACCTGGATTTATAGATTGGAATTATGACCAGCTTTTTGGT
>NW_008419327.1:0-299 GCF_000622305.1 Nannospalax galili | reverse complement strand
AGCTTGTAATAATTTGGAAAGTTGGGAGGCAGAACGGGCTGAGAGGAGGAGCGTCAGGCAGCTTGTCGATGGGTCTGGGTGAATGTGTTCGACTATGAGTCAGAAACTGTGTCTATTGCCACATGCATAGGCATTCATGCACATGCGCATGTACACACATTAACATAATGGCTCTGGATCGGTAATGATGAGACCCAAGGGGCTACGTGAGTTGCATATTCTCCAGCAGGAAGCTTGCAGAGAAGGTTCCAGCAAACCTTTCATGAAGCAACCAAAGCCTGGAGATAGAAGACTCAAGC
>NW_008419326.1:0-299 GCF_000622305.1 Nannospalax galili | reverse complement strand
CCAGACCTCAGATAGTAATTTTCCAAAGTAGTTAAGCAAAGTATACTTGGAGCTGGTGTTTGGTTACATGACTCTGACAGGTTTGTTGTCATTTGGCAGTGCTGAGGATGGAACCCAGGGCCTCACTCACATGGGCAACTGCACTACCACTGAGCATTTTACATCCCCAGCCATCAGCCTGTCCTAAATGTTTGGATTTTAAAACCTGAGAAGAGATTCATCACTTGGAGGTGAGGAAATGAGAAGGTACATGGGGGACACACACTGCAGGGCCGTGGAACACATTGGGGGACACACTG
>NW_008419325.1:0-299 GCF_000622305.1 Nannospalax galili | reverse complement strand
TTTTTTTTGTTTTTTTTGAGACAGCATCTCACTATGTAGTACTGGTTCACCTGGAACTTGCTATGTAGATCAGGTGGCCTCCATCTCACAGATAGCTGCCTGCCTCTGCCTCCCCAGTGCTGGGATTAAAGGTGTGTATCAGGGCAGGAGAGATGGTTTAGCAGTTAACAGCACTAACTGCTCTTACAGAGGACCCTGATTCAGTCCCTAGCACTCACATGACAGCTCACAACCATCTGTAGCTCCTGACTTCTGCAGGCATTGCACAACATGGGTGTACTTACATACAAGCAGACATA
>NW_008419324.1:0-299 GCF_000622305.1 Nannospalax galili | reverse complement strand
AAACCCTTTTTTTTTTTTTTTTTTTTTTTAAATACGGAAGCAATTCCAAGAGTCAATGGAAATCAAGAAAGAAAAAATAGGGTTTACGGTATAACAAGTCATGATGGCTTCACTGGAAATTACAGAGAACTTTACCTCCACCATGGAAAGTTACACTCACCTGACCAAGTGTGGGCTTAGGTCATGGAAAGCTAACCTGCCCAGGGAAAAAAGAGAACATTGCAGTCTGCACAGCTCCTATTTACTGAGCAAGCACACTGGATCATAAGCAGGATTTGCGTGATACAGAGGCTTGGGGA
>NW_008419323.1:0-299 GCF_000622305.1 Nannospalax galili | reverse complement strand
GTGCCATCACAGTGCTCTTGTATGACTTCTCAAGGTTCCATTTTGACATCAAAATGCTCCAATGTGACAACCCCTTATCACCATGTTCCATTATACTGCTCCAATGTGTCATCGTAATGTCACAATATGAATTCACAATGGTCCATTGTGACATGACAATGCTCCATTGTCCAATGACAATGTTACAATATTACTTCACAATGTTTCACTGTGACATCATAATGCTCCAACGTGACACCACAATGCTTCAATGTGCCAACACTATCACAACATGTGCCATCAAAATGCTCCATGGTGCC